>NW_007231394.1:10544-20008 GCF_000164805.1 Carlito syrichta | reverse complement strand
CAGGTGGGTCTCAAACCCGTGGGCTCAGGCAATCCACTTACCTCAGCCTCCCAAAGGCACGGGATTACAGGCTGAGCCACCGAGCCCGGCTAAAAATACTTCTAAACCAAAAAATCAAGTCAGAATTATTTTAAGTATGACTAGGAGATGAAGCACTGAAGACAGTAAATATAGACTGTCCCTTTATGGAATTTGGCTGGAAAAATTGCTGTTGAACTTTAAGGCTCATTCAATTCCTATAGCCAAAGATTATAGCTCATAAATGACAGTGCATAAACAATGAAAATGGCTTTAAACATGTTAAAGAACTAAAATAATCATTTACTTCTTCATTTCAAGATGCTTATTGTAAAAGGAATGCACGCTCATTGTAAATTTAGGTAATGTGGAAATATAAAATACATATGCAAAGTAAAAATTAAGTCCTTATTTTTACCTCTACCTCATCCTAATCTCACTCCTTAGAGAAACCACATTTTTCAGGTATATGCAAACATTTATATGTATACACATAAGTTTTCATGAAATGAAATCACCCCATTTTAAACATAATATGTATAAGCATGAATGGTATTAAAAAATAGTAAACAATCAGTGTGATGGGGCACACTGGCTCATTAGAATGGATGTCAGTGGTAAGCCATAGGCTGAGGGATGTGCCCTTTTTTCCTTAACCAGTCTCAGTAGAGGTGTAAAATGCCTGGCATAGTGGGGAGAACCGCAACTGTGTCCAGCTATGGCTGCAGGGCCTCAAAGCTTCAGGGATTTTTCTATATGGTGTGTGATAAGCTTTAAAAAATAGAAGTGTTTTTTTTTTTTTTGAGTTGGAGTCTCACTCTGTCGCCCAGACTGGAGTGCAGTGGCTGCTCCTGGCCACCGCAGCCTCGACCTGCTGGGCTCCGGTGATCCTTCTGCCTCAGCCTTCCAAGTAGCCAGAATTACAGGCATGCGCTACCACGCCCGGCTGATTTTTTTTTGATTTATTGTAGAGATGAGGTCTCGCTGCCCAGGCGGGTCTCGAACCCGTGGGCTCAGGCAATCCACTCACCTCAGCCTCCCAAAGGCGCGGGATTACAGACTGAGCCACCGATAGAAGTGTTTTAAAAGAATTAAAAGTCAGGTTCTTGTGTCATTTAAGCCAAGAATTTCGAACGCCAGCAGACTTTGTGATCTGTGCCCATCTGCAAGGAAGTGACCATGTCTCTGAGACTGGTAACTCTCTTTCCTCTTGTGTCCACATAAAGAGTCAACACATGTGGCAGCTGCTGAGCGCCAGCCCCTGAGTGAAGCCTGGTCTGTAATCAGGAGAGCTTAGAACACAATAATTTCCTTCCTTTAGCTTTAAAATTTTCTTTAAATACATAATACCTTCTTTTATATTTTTCATCTGTAGTTTAAAAAGAAAAAGAATCAAGAGAAAAATCAAGTAAGACCTTCATTTGCATTGTTTGCTCTGGAGGAAAAATATACTTTTTCATTTTTCTTGATTACGTCAACACAAAAGCATTCAGAACACATTCAAATTAGTGCTTCAGGTTCTGACTATTTTTGAAGTCTGCATAAAATATTATTTAAGAAGGAAACTATCCAAATTCTCTCAAATATACCAACCATGTGTCAGTTACGTTACGAAAACAAACTTTTAAATTCTTGATGTAATACTGGGAATTGTTCTATACCCAAAGAAAGGGGAAAGGGAACATCCAAGACTGGAAATATATTTTGTATGTTTGTTGTCTTTGGTTTGATATATGCTTAACTATACTGCATTCTAGGAGCAGCTAATTTCCATATAAAGTGTAGTTACTTTCAATTTTACTATGTCTTGTCTACAGTGGAAGCTTTGATTTGTGTGCCCTAGGCTAGATCAGAGCAATGCATAATTTTCTTTAAGTTCCCTTCTGTCATGTACAATCGGTGAGTTCCGGCACCAATTATAACATGGATGTTTAGGAAGACATTACCAAAAAGGGGAAAAGTAAGATAAATTGCATCAAGAAGGGTTAGCAAATCAAAGAAAAATGATCAGAGCCAACCTGATGGCGATCCTCCTAGATTGTATGCATTTGGGCCTTAAGGCGCCATGAGCCTTGGTCTGTTCTGGTGATTATAACAGCTATTTCAAGCCTCATAGCAGAGGGGAAATTTTGCAGTCATATCAAAGTATCTGCCATCATTCGGCCTTTGTGTGATGATGACTGCACGTTGGTAGCTGTCTTCTTTGTAGAACTGAAAGCGTTATGTACCCGGCTGGGTTCATCTGAGGTGTGACTTGTGCAGACCTCCAAAGATTTCTTGACTGACATTCTTTCATGAGATTTGCTCCTTCAATTCCCATTGAAGCTGTGTGCTTTTGAGTAGATTAACGAATTCTGTTACCTGAAGGGATGAAACCAAGTAGTCTAACAATAGCAGCCTGTACTATAACCTAATTATTAAATACTTTACCTGATTACCACTTAATGGAAAGACAGGCAACTAGGAATCAGGATGTCTGAGCTCTAGTCTGTGCTCTGTGGCTAGGTACCTCTGAGCAAATCACTTGTCTCCTTTGGTCTCAGTGTCTTCATCATGAAAATGATGAGATTATAATAAAGGTCTCTCCCAATTTGGAATCTCTGATTTTGTACCCAGATTATTACCTTTTTAACTCAACACTCGGAAGCAATAGCAAAAGAAGAGCTAAATGTTGGTGAGGGAAGGAAAATAGGAGGTAAGTCATTCCCAGACAAAAAGTGAATAGGGATTTTCCCAGATACAGGCACTGAAAAAATTAAAAGTGGGGAAGAAAACAAACTTCTCCTGCTTCTACACTTTGAGTGTATTGTATGTATTTTTAGAATAATTTTACAACATTAAAAGCATTGGAATCTGATTTATTTTCTTTTTAAAAATCTTTATTAGGTTATATTTGTTAGTATTATTATAAAATAATGTTATAAAATAAAAAAGAAACTGCATTATCCAATCTGATTATTGTACCTCACCTCCTACAAGATAACCATTGTTAAGCATTGGGAATTTCTTCTTGCAGATTTTTTTCATACCTATTACCTTTTGTAAGGAGATGTATATATGTTTCCACATCTCCCTCAGTAACTCTCTTCTTTTCATTAAATACTATAGTTGTATGATCCTCTCTGCCTATTACATGTATTCCTTGCAATACATGCATCTCTGACACACTTTAGCAAACTTGTCTACAAGATAGACTGCAGAGAATGCAATGGTCAGGCTAGCCACATACACTTTAAACATATCAGCTATTACCATATCAGCTATTACCTGCCTTGGCCTGGTTTCCACAGAGTTTGTGAAGAGGCCTTATGTGTTAGTACTTTCTGAGGGGTGTGACTCCAGAAGCAGGAATGAGGGAAGTGTCTTCTCTCATTCCCACCGAATGGTGAAGGAGGGTCAGCCAATTTTAAGATGCCTTATTAAGTTGGCCGCCACTTTTTAGGTGAAAGATTGCTTAATCCCACAGGAATTTCTGAGAAGGCAAAGGAAATACGCATGTTTCAAGACTGTCTAAGAAGCTGTGTGAAATGAATCTCAAGACCATCCATTGTGGGGAGGAGAAGAGTGGGAAAAGGAGAAGCATTTATCCATCAGTCCTATCCCCCACTTGACAAAGATTTGTCCCATTGGGTGTTCACTCCCCAGCACACTGCTTTGCAAACCCATCAGCCCTTGAGCATGTCTCTGTGGAGTCCTGTGTTATGAGTCATCTGAGAAGCCCTGAGTTGGGGCAGAGGACAAGTCACCTTGCTTGTGTGTGAAGCCCACCTGAGCTCACACTGAATCACCACAGTCATGAGTGGAACCTGCTGCAGGTGTGGTCAGGGAAGTCTGAAGTGGTACGTCAAAGGGTTCAGGTACACCAACAACCGGTCACACAAAACCGTGCCAATTTACACTCCCACCAATCATACAAAAGTATCTTATTTCTCCCATTTGACAAGAGTAAATCTTGTCAATATGATAGGTACATTATATTTAGTATTTTTTTTACATTTCTGTATTATTGAGGTTGATTATCTTTGCAAATGTTTATCAGTCTTTGTATTTTGTCTGTTGTCCATTGTCTACTATATTCTTTGCTTTTTCTATCAGATTCTTCTCCAAGGTCCCATTTTTGTAAATGGAGAAGACTACTTTGTGAAGTTCATATTCACAGAGCTTTGTACGTAGACTCCCTGATAGTCTAAAATAAAATATGCTGTTTTCCACTTGCCCAATTTCTAGCAGTTAGTGTGAACTGATGACAATAGTTAACCACACACATATTCTTTGTATTAACAAAGCTACTATTTTTTTATAGCCAGGACACATCATATTCCAGAGATAATCGCATATATGATTTTTATTTAAGGATGAATGTATTTACTTACAAATGCTTTCCAGAGCAAAGTCACAGTTTTAAGCTCTTCTTTTCATTCTTTGTTCCTTGGGATAATGATTGCATAGACTTTTTTTCCTAGCAGAGAAATCTATTATCCTGTCATAGTTCAGCTCCACTCTTATTTGCGACTTGTTAAATGGCTTTTCAAAGAATACAAGGACTTTTCTATAACTTGCTCATGATTTCACTGCAGGTCTAATAGCGTGACTGCCACATGTAATCTTGTCATTCAGCTATCAACCAACCAAGTTTTTCTTAGTTTTATTCCTTGTACTACAAACCTAACTTTTTGTTCTCTTTGACTATTTCCATTGTGATGGTAAAGGGTTAAGTGTCTGGAGTTTCAAGTGAAGTACACTAATTGAAGTAATATTGCAAAAGATAAGAACGGGGGAGCTACCATATGATTTTATAAATTATGTGTGTGTTTAATTGCAGGTAGGTTATTAATTAATTGATAATTAATATTATTAATTACAGGTATATTTTATTCTAACTGTGGGTTAGAACAAAACACTAGGGTGAATAATTGTGTAGGCACCATTTTTAAAACAGTAAGTACATTTCTAATGGCATACCTCCTAGGCAAATCTTTCTTTAATAAATAGCATCTATGAATAATTCCTGGTCTAAAGAGATTGATTATAACTCAGGGAAGATGATTCTACCCCCGATTCCTGCAATCACCTTACCCAAGTAAGGTTTAAGGGTAATTCTGTCTTCTTTGCCTGTTATTTCTTCACAAATGAAGCCGGGTGCAGTGGCTCACACCTGTAATTCCAACACTTTGGGAGGCCAAGGTCAAGGATTGCTTGAGCTTGGGAGTTCAAGACCAGTTTAGACAACATAGCGAGACCCCAACTCTATTTAAAAATCAAGAAATTAGCCAGACATGGTGGTGCACACATGCAATCCCATTTATTCAGAAGGCTGACAGAGGAGGATTGCTTAAACCCAGAAGTTGGAGGCTACGATGAATTGTGATAATCCTGGGCAATAGAGTGAAACACTGACTCCACCCCAAGAAAGAGAATGAGTTTGTGTCCTAATTCTGACTAACAAGACAAAAGGGATGTCAAGTAGAGGGACTTCGGGGGAAAATTCACTTCTTCCTGATGGAGAACCAGAGGGAGGAACTTTCTTTTTCTCCTCATGTAGTCGTGCCTGGACATTATTCCCATAGAGCGTAATATCCAGACATGACAGATTTGGCTGTAATTGACTCGTTACCAGTTTGAGAATGAAGACAATAGTGAGAATAGCCAAATGGGGACATGAAGAGAACCTGGGTCTCTGATGATATCATTGAGTCACTGAGTCAGTCGACCCTGGAGGCTATCCTACCTCTGTATTTTCTGTGAGAAAAGACACCTTCTCCTTGCTGGATCCAGTTTGTGTTGGGGTTCCTCTTTCTTACAGCCCCAAGCACCTAACTAATTCAGCTCCTTTCCATATTGAGCCAGGAAGAAGTAGGCTCACCGGGCATGGTGGCTCACACCTGTAATCCCAGCCCTTTGGGAGGTGGAGGCAAGAGGATTGCCTGAACCCAAGGGTTCGAGACCAGTCTGGGCAACATGGTGAGATCTTGTCTCTACAATTAAAAAAAAAATTAGCCAGGCATGGTGGCATATTCCTGTAGTTCCAGTTACTTGGAAGACTGAGGTGGGAGGATCTCCTGAGCTGAGCAGGCCAAGTCTGCAATGGCTGTGAGTGTGTCACTACATTCCAGGTTGGGTGACAGAGGGAGACACCAACTCAAAAAAAAAGAAAGAAAGAAAGAAAAAGAAAGACGTAGGCTTAGTGTGGAGAAATATCTCAGTACCTGTTTTGTTTTGAGGTCCAGAAAGACCTTGTGGTGAATCTGGCATGTCACAAGGTTTGCGGAGGATAGAGTCTTTACATTTCCAAAACTTTACCTGTACTGTGTTCACTTGTATACCTAATCCTGAATTGTACCCCACATCTTTAAAATCAAATATTTTTAAGAATACATAAATAAATAAAATATTTTTGAAATGAGTCTTCACACTTCTCCAAGACAAGAATGCAAGACTCACACTCTGTTACTTGTGGGCTAAGTTACCTGGGAAAATAACTTGAGGTCTCTGGGCTTCAGTTTTTTTCAATTGCAATGTGAACATAATAATTATGATAAATATCATTATGATTTATATATTTTATATGTCATAGAATCATGTAATATGTTATATATTTTATATATATTGCTATTATTTTTCAGTGACAAAATGGGCATAATAATCATGAAAAACTGTTATAGGTGACAAGAAAATAAAGTAGCAGGTGTCATAAATGTCTTACTGTTTTGTTGAAAGGCTCAAATAGGATGACGTGTGGAAGAATACATAAGCCCAAGGAATTTATAACTTTTAATGATTAACATTCTTAATAATAATAAAGTGTTTCTTCAAATCTAAGATTTTTGTCAATTGGCAGGCACGCTATTAAGAAAAAAATTGCTGCCAATCAAACTTTGCCTTTACACTGTGCTTTCACTGTTTTTTGGCTTTGACTTTTCCCCCCCATATTACTAGGGATCTGGTGATATCTCCTTCAGTAGCACTGGTTGGCATGTGATAGGCAATTCTTCTGCATATATCTGGGTGGGAAGGAGTGGAGCATAACTGCTTCATCGACTTGTGGGGTTTATAAAAAATCTCACCAAGCACTAGGCTGTTGCTTTGCAAATAGACAGAATTATAGTTATTTCTCTAATTGAATATTTGCTTCATCAATATCAAATTTATACCCTACTGTTTTGTTTCTATCCATTTCTCTGTACACAAAATGTTTTTATTTCAATATCAAGCTATATTATGAACTTGCAAAATAAATTTAAAATGACAAACTCAACATGTGTAGTACTTACCGTACACCATCAACTATAGGATGTCAAATGTGAGAATGTATATCTTAGAAGGGATGAAAGAGTGTATTCAAGAAATGACTATAATAGAAATGGAGGAAGACAGTAACAGGAATATATTCAAATTTTGTTATTGTCCACTTTTCTCAGGGAAGAGATTCAACTAGTTGCATAAAGATATGAAAACAAAAGTAGGTAAATGACAAAATAAAGGCAATTGAAAGAAAGATACTGCTTTTTCCTGTAGCAAATTGACAAAGACTCAGAAAACTTATTCAATTTGGTGCATCAAAAGAGAAACAGACATTTCTATGTTCTGCAAACCTTAATTTCTAGGGAAGAAAGATCTGAAGCCTGCCTGACTTTCTTTTGAGTTTGGGTACTTTAAAGAATAATTTATTTGGCCTCATTTTCTTACTCTAATAAAAAAAAAACAGAAATGTAGACCAGGTGCAGTGGCTCATGCCTGCAATCTCAGCACTTTGGGAGGCCGAGACAGGAGGATTGCTCAAGTCCAGAAGTTGAGACCACCCTGGGAAACACAGCAAGACAAAAAATAAAAATATTAGCCAGGCGTGATGGCATTGTGCCCATAGTCCCAGCTACTTGAAAGGTTTAGCAAGGAGGATTGCTTAAGCCCGGGAATTTGAGGCTGTGATGAACCATAATCATGCTCCTGTACTTCAGTCTGGGTGACAAAGTGAGACCCTGACTCAAAAAAGAAAAGAAAAGAAAAGAAAGAAAAAGAAAGTAAAGAAGAAAGGAGAGAGAAAGAGAAAGAAAGTAACTGAAATGTACAGGCAACAATGTGGAGAAAATATTAACGACTGACACCAGGATTCTCAAGGAGAGAACAGTCTTTGGAAAGGTGCTCTCAGAAATGTTTGTGACAGAAAGTGTTCTCCATCCTCACCCTAGGATCTGGATGTTGGCAGAAGCCATGACTTTGAAGGATGGTGAGGCAAGGGGAGAGTGTTTTTATCTACTCCTAAGGGAAAGAAGAATGTAGCAGACAGAAGCAGAGAGAGAAGGGAGACAGGAGAGCCAGCAAGATGGGAGCCGCTAAGGATGTGGGGCCCTCCCCAGAGGTGAGGAGAACACAGAATTTGAAGAATGACTGCCACTATTATTAGCCCTTTTCCTCTCCACTTTCTCCAGGAAATCTTCACTAAAGTCAGCTAAGCCCACCAATGTTTGTTCTTGGTAACTTTTGATTGTAGTTTTTGACGACACTGAAAAAAAGCCCTGGGGCATGTAAGCATCGCCACGGTGTGAACCGGATGCTAGATGAGAGCAATTGGGAGTTAAAGCCCAAAGCTGCCCCCCTGCCCCAGCCCTGCCCTAACCCTCTCCCCAGCCAACCACAGAAATCGGTGAGGCGGGCCTTGCTCTGATGCAGGTCGTGCATTGGGCAGGAGGTCAATTTATTCATTCAGTACTTACTAATCACCTACTTTGTGCCGGGCATGGTTCTGAGTACCAGGAAGGAAGGAATGTCAACAAGGGAGCTGACTTCCTGTGAGAGATACAGATACTAAGTAGAGACGGTTAATAAGTGGAGCCTGTTGTTTTGTCTTCACAACTGCTAGGAAAAAAAAAATCAGGCAGGATAAGAGAAGAGAGACTGATGGGGGCAAGAGCACATCCTCTTGGGGAAGGGAGTATGTTAGGCATGGACGGTAAGCACAAAGGCCCTGTGGCAAAAGCCCTGGTCTGTGTAGAGGGAGACCCACGAGAGGGTGTGCCCGAGTTGGGGAGCAAAGGGGGCATGGTGGGAGACAAAACCAGAAGGATAGGCATGGCCCAGGCCACAAGGGCCTCGGAGGCAGGATGGCCATTGGGCTTTATCCTGAAAATGACAGGCATCTGAGGAGAGGAGTGATGGGTCTGAGTTCCTCTGTTAAAAGACCACTCTGGTGTGTGGAGAAGGGCCTTAGTTGACTGGGTGGAATTTAGGAGGATGAGATCAGATGGTAAAATGATGAAGTCGCCATGGATTAGGGTGGAGGCAATGGGAGTGCTTGTATTTTGAAGGAGAAATTGAAAAGACTTGCAGATGGATTCGATATGAGAGAAAGAAAAGAATTTTAAAAAATGATACCTATGGATTGCCTGAGTCCGTGGGTTCGAGACCCGCCTGGGCAGCGAGACCTCATCTCTACAATAAATCAGAAAATC
>NW_007231394.1:0-10169 GCF_000164805.1 Carlito syrichta | reverse complement strand
TTCTTATAGTATTATGATAATTGTTCAAGGTCCGCTTATGAGTGAGAACATATGATACTCCATTCTTTGATTCTGTGATAGGTTACTGAGTATGATCAACTCTAAAACCATCCAAGTTGCTGCAAGGTCCATATGTTTGTCCTTCTTTATGGTTGCATAATATCATGAAGGGCTTTAATTACAATTTTAAAAAGCAAGCTGGGTGCAGTGACTCATGTCTGTAATCCCAGCACTTTGGTAGGCTGAGGCAAGTGGATTACCTGAGTCCAGGGATTCGAGACCAGTCTGGGCAATTTGGCAAGACCTTGTCTCTACAATAAATCAAAGAATTAACCAGGCGTAGTAGCACATGCCTGTAGTTCCAGCTACTTGGAAGGCTGAGGCGGAAGGATCGCCTGAGCCCAACAGGTCAAGGCTGCGGTGGCCGTGAGCGTGCTACTGCACTCCAGTCTGGGCGACAGAGTAAGACTCTGACTCAACCCGGCCCCCCCCCAAAAAACCAGCATATGTTCACTGGGGAAAATTTAAAGAATGCAAAAGAAGAAACTACTCATAATCCCATCACTTTGGAGACATTTTAGTATACAACATTGTGCGTGGGTTTCTGTGTGAGTGCTGATATATTGATATAGAAAATTGATGTAAGTTTGAATATATTATTTTATAGACTATCTTTCTAGAACATTTTTGTTTTGAACTAGTTTTAGACTTGTACAACTAAAAATAGTTGCAAAAATACTAAAGTTCTTGAGTATTAATATCTTACATAGTATAATTATCAAACCTAGGAAATTAACATTGGTACAATACTACTAATTAAACTACAGGTCTTACTTGAATGCCACCCCCTTTTTTTTTTCACTAATGTCCATTTTCTGTTTTTATTTTTCCTAAATCTTCTTCAATCTGTGAGAGTTTCTCAGTCTTTCCTTGTCTTTCCTGACCAGGTGTGGTTCTTGAAGAGTACCAGTCAGTTATTTTGTAGATGATCTTCAATCTGGGGTTTGCAGGGTGTTTTCTCATAATCAAAACGAGGTTGTCCATTTCTGACAAGAACACACAAAAGTGCTGTGTCTTCCGCAGCACGCAACACCAATAGGTTCATGACAATGATGAACATTATTATCTGCGACGCTGACCTTGAACACATTGTGGAAGTGCTGTCTACTGGCTTTCTCCACTGCAAAGTTACTATTTTTCCCCTTTGTAGTTAAAACATATATTGGGGATGATACTTTAAGACAATGCAAATCCTGTTTATCCTCAAATTTTCACACAATATTTTAGATTCCATCAGTGTATTGTGTCTCCAGAAGATATGACTGTGATGTTTACCTAATCTGTGGTGATTTTCTATTTCTACTCTGATTTTCTATTGTCTTCTTTCCTTCTATATTTACTAATGGAAAATTTTCTGTAAGGAAGAGCTCTTTCTTCTCCCCCGTTATTTATTTGATTATTCATTTAAATAAATGCACTATACTACATAGTAATAGTATAGATTTGGGGCTATTTATTTTATTTTAGGGTTTAAAATTCAATACTATCATTATTTTTCCAACTTCA
The DNA here is from genome assembly GCF_000164805.1 of Carlito syrichta. Classification (NCBI taxonomy): domain Eukaryota; kingdom Metazoa; phylum Chordata; class Mammalia; order Primates; family Tarsiidae; genus Carlito; species Carlito syrichta. The sequence continues at coordinate 8,603 of NW_007231394.1, read as the reverse complement.
TTGAGATATAATTTGGAAATAGAAATAGTATGTATTTTAGGTGTATGAAATGATCTTTTGTTATATGCATACATTGAGAAATGATTATCACAATCAAGCTAATTAACACATCTATCACCTCACATAGTTACCATCTGTGTCTGTGTGTGTGTGTGTGTGTGTGTGTGTGTGTGTGTGTGTGTGTGGTGAGAATACTTAAGATCTACATTCTAAGCAAATTTCAAGTATACAAAACATTATTTTTAATTACGGTCACCATTCTGTGCGTGGGATCTCCAGTACTTATGCATCTTATAGCAGAAAGCTTGTACCTTTTGACCAAAATCCCCCCATTTTCCCCAACTCCCACCCCCTGGCAGCCACCATCCTACTCTGTTTCTATGAGTTGGACTATTTTGAATTCCTCATGTAAGTGGTATCATGTAGTATTTGTCCTTTCGTGTCTGGCTTATTCATGTAGCATCTTTTCCTCTAGGTTCATCCCTGTTGTCACAAATGGTAAGACTTACTTCTCTTTTAAGCCTGAAGGGTGTCCATTGTAGATATAATCCATATGTCCTTTATCCATTTTTCCTCCGACAGATACTTAGGTTGTTTCCACATCTTGGCTATTGTGAATGAATAAGGCTGTTTTTAAAATTTTTTGAGTAGTCTCCATGCAGTTTTCCATAATGGCTGTACCAATTCATGTCACCAACAGCATATGGGGTTTCCTTTCCTCTGCACACAAAAGACAGCACTTGTTGCCTTTTAACCCCTTGACAAGAGCCATCCTAAAATGAGTGAAGTGATAACTCATTGCAGTTTTAACTTGCCTTTCCCCGATGCTTAGGGATATTGAACATCTTTTCATCTACTTGTTGGACATTTGTGTCTTTTTCAGAAAAATATCTATTCAGTTCCTTTGCCTATTTACAAATCAAGTTATTATTATTTTCTGCTTTGAGTTTTTTCAATTCTTTATATCTTTTGGATATTAACCTCTTATTGGATATGTGATTTGCAAATATTTTATCTAATTCCATAGGTTGCCTTTTACTTTTGTTGTTTCCTTTCCTGTGCCACTTTTTAATTTGATGCAGTCCCACTTGTTTAGCTTTGCTTTTGATGACTGTGTTTTTGATGTCATGTCTAAAAGATCACTTCCAAGAGCAATGTCACTGAGATTTTCCTGTATGATTTCCTCTAGGAGTTTTATAGTTTCAGTTCTTATATCCATTGGGGTTTTGTGTATGGTATAATATGAGGATCCAATTTTATTTTTTGCATGTGGATATCCAATTTTCCAGCACTGCTTATGGATTTCTAGTTTTCTCAACACTATTTATTAGAGTCTGTTTCTCCTTCCTTATGTATTCTTGCCACTTTTATCAAAGACTAGTTGATCATATATGTAGAGGTTTATTTCTAGGCTTTTTATTCTGTTGTATTGCTCTATGTATCTACATTTGTGTCAGTACCACACTATTTTGATTACTATAGCTTTATGCTATGATTTGAAATCAGGGAGTATGATACCTCTAGCTTTTATCTTTTTGTTCAAGATTGCTTTAGTTATTCAGGGTCTGTGTGGCTCCACACAAATGTTAGGGTTTTCTTCTATTTCCATGAGAAACACCAGTGAAATTTTGACAGTGGTTTCACAGAATTTTTCTATCAATTCTTCCCATCCATGGACATGGGATATTGTTTCATTTACTGTGTCTTCTTCGACTTGTTTCATGATATATAGTTTTCAGTGTACAGATTTTCACCTCCTTGGTTATATTTACTCCCACTTTATTATTTTTGATGCTAATGTAAATGAAATTCATGTTTGAAAATTTTCTTTTTTGGATGGTTTGTTGTTACTATATAGAAATGCAACTGATTATATATATATGTATGTGTGTGTGTGTGTGTGTGTGTGTGTGTGTGTGTATATATATATATATATATCCTGCAACTTTACTTAGTTCCAATTTTTTTGGTACACTCATTAGGGTTTTCTGTATATAAAACCATGTCATCTTCAAACAGACAATATTACTTCTTCCATTCCAATTTAGATGCCTTTTATTTCTTATTCTTGCCTCATATTTGTGGCTAGGACTGCCAATCCTGTGTTGGGTGAAGAAAATAGGCATTCTAATCTTGTTCCTGATCTTAGAGGAAAAGCTCTCAGCTTTTCACCATTGCATGTGTTGTTACTATGGCTTGTCATATATGGCCTTAGTTGTGTTAAGGTATATCCCTTCTATAGCTACCTAATTTGGTTTTTTACCATGAAATGACTTTAAATTTTGTTGAATGCTTTTGCTGCATATATTGAGATGACCATTTGATTTTTATTCTTCATTGTGTTAATGTGGTGTATCGCATTTATTAATTTGTATATGCTGAACCATTCTTGAATTCCAGAGATAAATCCCACTTGCTCATAGTGGATGGTTTTTAAAATGTGCTGCATAATTTTCAGGTTGCTGGTATTATGTTAAGGATTTTTGCATCTGTGTTCACCAGAAATTTTGGCTTGAATTATTTTTTCTTTTACTATCTTCATCTGGCTTTGATATCAGGATAATTCTGGCTTTATGAAATTAGTTTGGAAGTATTCATCCCAATTTTTGGAACAGTTTAGAAAGGATTAGTATTAGTTCTTCCACAAATGTTTGGTAGAATTAGGCAGTGAAGCCATCAGCTCTGGGCATCTACTTAATGGGAAATTTTATTACTGATTCAATCTCCTTACTCATTATTGATCTATTGAGAGTTTCTATTTCCTCATGATTCAATCTTGGTAGGTCATATGTGTTCAGGAATTTATCTATTTCTTCTAGTTATTCAATTTGTTGACATAAACTTGTTAGTAATAGTGTCTATGACCCTTTGGATTTTTGTGGTATCCATTGTAAAATCTCCTCTTTCATTTCTAACTTTATCTATATAAGTCTTTTATCTCTTTTTAAGTCTACCTAAAGGTTTATCAATTTTTTAATCTTTTCAAATAAAACAACCCTTATTTTTGCTAATCTTTTCTATTGTTTTTCTACTCTCTATATTATTAATTTCTGCTCTAATCTTTCTAATTTTCTTATGCCAACTTTGGGCTTAGTTTATTCTTTTTTTTCTAGTTCCTCGAGGCACAAAGTTATGTTATTCAGTTGAAATTTTTACTTTTTTTATGCATGTGATTATTTCTATAAACTTCCCTCTTAGAATTTCTTTTGCTACATCTCATAAGTTTTGGTATGTTGTATTTCCATTTTCATTTGTCTTAAGATACTTTATGATTTCTTTTTTGACTCATTGTTCAGTTGCCTATTGTTTCCTTTCTAAATATTTGTGAATTTCCCCAAATTCTTCCATTGATGATTTCTGGTTTTATACCTTTGTGATGGGAGAAGATGCTCAATATGATTTTAATCTTTTATAAGCTTTTTAAACTTGTTTTGTGGCAAAACACATGATCTGTCCTGGAGAATGTTCCTTGTACACCTGAGAAGAATGCATATTCTGCTGTTGTTGGGTAAAATGTTCCATATATGTCTGCTAGGCCCATTAGGTCTAAAGTGTAGTTCACATCCAATGTTTACTTACTGAGTTTCTGTCTTGATGATCTCCTACCACCATTGCATTGCTGTGCATTTCTCCCATTGTATCTGTTAATATTGTTGTTCATATTTAGGTGTTCTGATGTTGGGAATACATTTGCAATTGCTTTATCCTTTTAATGAATTGACCCCATTATCCTTATAAAATGTCCTTCTTTGTCATTTCTTACAGTCTTTGACTTAAAGTCTCTTTTTGTTCTATATAATTATAACTACCATTTGCTTTCTTTTGGGGATCTTTTACTTGGAACATCATTTTTCCACCCTTCACTTTTAGTTCATGTTTGTTCTTAAAGAAGAAATGATTCTTCTGTAAGCAGCAAATGGTTGGGCCTTCTTTTGTTTTGTTTGTTTTGTTTTTATCCATTCAAGTACTCTGTCTTTGGTAGGAGAATTAATTCGTTTACACTTAAAGTTACTATTGATAGGTAAGGATTTAATATTGCCATTTTGCTCATTAGTTGGCAGGTTCTTTGTTCCTTTCTACCTCTCTTGCTGTCCTTCTTTGTGGTTTGAACATTTCTATAATTGTATGCTTTAGTTCTCTTTATCTTTTGTGTATCTACCTCAGGGTTTTCTTTTGTGGTTTCCATGAGACTTTCTTAAAACAACTTATAGTTGTAACATCCTATTTTAAGATTGTAGCAGTTTCTTTTGGGGCCGGGCACAGTGGCTCCTGCTATAATCCCAACACTTTGGGAGGCAGAGGTAAGAGGATTGCCTGAGCCTGGGGGTTCAAGATCAGCCTGGGCAAGTTGGATAGACTTCAACTCTACAGTAAATAAAAAAATTAGCCAGGTGTGGTAGAATGCGCCTGTGGTTCCAGCTACTTGGAAGGCTGAGACCGAAGGAGAGCTTGAGTCTAGCAGGTTGAGACTATGGTGGACACGAGCATGCCACTGCACTCTAGCCTGATGACAGAGTGAGACTCTGACTAAAAAAAAAAAAATTAATTTTGATTGCATACAAACTCTACATTTTTATCCCTCCATTTTATGTTTCTGGTGTTGTGATTTACACCTTTTTACATTGTACATTCATTAGCAAATTATTTTAGTTATAGTTATTAATAATACTTTTGTCTTTTAACTTTTATACTAGAGTATAAGGTATTTACACGCCATGGTTATAATATTAGAGTATTCTAAATTTGAATATATACTTACCTTTACTAGTGTGATTGTGCTTTCATATGTTTTAATGTTACTAATTTCATGTTTCAGCTTGAAATTTTTTCTTTGTCATTTTTGTAAGGTATTTATGAAAGATAAATTTGCTGTGTAAAGTATTCTTGATTGGCAGTTATTTTTATTTCAGCACTTTGAATATATCATCTGACTCTTCCCTGGCCTGCAAAACTTCTGCTAGAAAATTTACTAGTAGCTTTATTAGGATTCCCAAGTTTGTGATAAGCCTCCTACTGCTTTCAAAATTCTCTTCATTTGATTTTTGACAGTTTTATTGTAATGTGTCTCAATGAAGCCTTCTTTGGGTTGAACTTATTTGGATACATTAAGCTTTATGTACCTAGAAGTCTATGCTTGACCCCAGATTTGGGAAGTTTTCAGTCACTATTTCTTTAAATTAGATTTCTGCCATTCTCTTTATTTTTTATTTTTTTGACATTTAAATTAAAATAGTAGCTGTACTACTGGTGTCCCATAAATTCCATAAGCTTTATTCATTTATTTTTATTCTTTTTTCTCTTCTGATTGTATACCTTCAAATAAACAGTATTTGAGTTCAGATACTCTTTTCTGCTTAAATAAGTTTGCTATTGACATTCTCTACTGTATTATTTTATTATTTCACTCATTGTATCCTTCAGCTCCAGAACTTCTATTGGATTATTATTTTGATTTCCTTTTCTCTTTTGAACTTCTCATTTTGATCATGTATGTTTTTCTGATTTTGTTATCTTTATTCTTTTGCAGTTTACTGAACTTCCTTAAAACAGTGATTTTTAACTCTTTGTCAGGCAATTCATAGATTTATATTTCTTTGGGGTCAGTTACTGGAATAGTTCTTTTAGTGATATCATGTGTCCTTGAGTTTGCATGTTACTTGAAGTCTTGTGTTGCAGTCTTTACATTTGAAAAACAGTCATTTCCTTCAGTATTTATTTACTGGCTTCAGAAAGGAAACGCCTTAACCAATCAGCCAGGCTAGGAATTCTCATTCTCTCTCAGAAATTTTCTATGATGGTGTCTATTTCGCCTCTTGTTCCTTCTTGAAGGCAAATTGATAAGATTGTATCCCACAAAGTCAGTCTGAGAGCTGAGATTCCCGTTTGTTTTCTCTAAGGTAGTGCCTTGAAGTGCTCATGTTTTTGTGCCTTTTTACAATCCTGCAGAGTTGGTTTAGCTGTCTGCATAAGATCCTTAAACTCAGTGTCCCTGGGGACACACCCAGGAAGCCAGCCTGGGGGAGATGGGGTATACAGAGCTTTTGGAATACCTGTGGACAAGTTGGGGGAGGGTCCACAGGCAAGGTGTTCTGGACAGCTTGTAGGTGGGCTTCTTGATGGAGTCTACAGAGAAGTAGTAGGGTCTAAGGTCTTTCTTCCCCATTCTCAGCCTTCTCCAACTTATCACCTGTATTGATCACTTCAGTAATTTGGGTGAGGTGAGAAAAAAGTGGGTTCCTTGGGCAGTGTCTCACACAGCTGGGTGATCTGGGCACTCACTTACTATCCTCTCATTTCCTCTTGTGGGAGAAACTTTAAGTCAAAGGGATCTCTGTTGGTACTGAGCTGTGCTGCCTTTGGGGAGGGAGGATCCAAATAAGTGAAACTTTTCCTTTTACACTCTTCAAACGTTTATTCTCAGATTTTTTTTTCTCCAATGGTGTGCTGAAAACCTCCCACTAAATCCCAGACCCCCACAGAAATACTCTTATCAATAGGTAGTAGTCAAAATTGCTGCTTCTACAGGGGAATTGCTGCTGTTTCTGGTATCACTCTATTGTTACTTATTTAATTATAAATAAATTATTTTAAATTTAGGTTTCATGATTTCCTTTAGGTTGGTTCCTGTAATTTTTTTTATTATAAGTCCTGAGACTGCACTTCAAAATCATCAAATATTTTTATATACAAAAATAATGAAGTATTCTTAACACAATATTTACAATATACATAATAATATCATAAAAGTTGTGTGCCTGCTTTCTTGGTTTTTAACTTTAGCAACTGAGTGAATATATAGGGAAATTGGAGAAGAGAAATGGGAAGGGAATTCAGTAGTCTGATTTCAGACATGTTAAGTTTGAGATGCTTGACACTCAGTGAAGGATGCTGAGGAAAGGGTCAGACATACAAGTCTGGAGCTCAGGACAATGATAAAGTCTAGTGAATAAAACTTGGGGGGTCCAGGTTGACATCTGGGTTTCAGGATATAAAAGAAAAATATCATGCTTAATCTCACCACTCAAAGATAAATGCAGTTAGCTAACATTTGGAGTAGCTCCTTTCAATGTGTGCAGTTTTGCATACTTTATTTTTTAACTTAAATTGTAATAGAAACATTTTAATTCTTAAGTAATATTCAAACATGTTCACATACCATAATTTATTTTTAACATTCAAAATATTTACCCCTCCATGTCCTCATTTTAGTTCTTTTCTATAAAAGCTGAGAAGAGCTTTTCTTACTTTTAAAGTCAATATTCTAGTGTTTATATACACATTTCTTTTTTTTTTTTTTCCTTAATCAGTAGTTTTTATTATGGTTTTGTGGGGTACAGTTAAGGGTAGGTGTACAATGACGTTTCATTCAGGCACCCTGTAGATAAGTAGTGTTTTCCCATCCCCCGACAGATATTTGCTACTGTTAATCCCATCCCCCTCCCCCCCATAGTTTCCCAGTACCATCCGTCATTTTCTCATAGTATTGCATTGGATGTTCAAGGTCCATTATATGAGTGAGAACATGTGATATTCGGATTTTTGTTTTTGTGAGAGGTCACTCAGTATTATAGACTCTAGTTCCATCCAGGTTGCAGCGAAATTCATGATTTTGTTCTTTTTTATGGCTGCGTAGTATTCCATCGTGTATATGTACCACATTTTTTTAATCCAGTCCTCTTTTGATGGGCAGCATGGTTGTTTCCAGGTTCTTGCTATTGTGAACAATGCTGCGATAAACATACGTGTGCAGGTATCTTTTTTATAGAGTGATTTGTGTTCTTCAGGGTATATTCCCAGTAGGGGGATTGCAGGGTCATATGGAAGGTCAATTTTTAGAGCTTTTAGGAATCGCCACACTGCTTTCCACAGAGGTTGCACTAGTTTACACTCCCACCAACAGTGTAGAAGTGTTCCCTTTTCACCACACCCTCTCCAGCAGCTGTTATTTTTTGAGTTGTTGATAATTGCCATTCTGACTGGAGTTAGGTGGTATCTCAGTGTGGTTTTGATTTGCATCTCCCTGATGATTAGTGAGGTTGAGCATTTTTTCATGTGTTTGTTGGCTGCTTGAATGTCTTCTTTTGTGAAGTGTCTGTTCATGTCTTTTGCCCATTTTATAATGGGGTTGTTTGTTTTCTTCTTTTCAGTACGCTTCAGTTCCTTGTAGATCCAGGATGTTAAGCCTTTGTCAGACCTAGAGTTGGCAAATACTTTTTCCCAGTCTGTAGGCTGTCTCCCTGCTCTCTTGATGGTTTCTTTGGCTTTGCAGAAGCTTGTCAGTTTAATAAGGTCCCATTTGTCTATCTTCTCTCTTAAGTCCTGTGGGTTTCGGGTTTTGTACAGAAATTGGATGCCAGTTCCGATTTCCATGAGAGTATTTCCTTCCTTTTCTAAGGTTCTTATGGTTTGAGGTTTTACATTTAGGTCTCTGATCCATTTGGAGTTAACCTTTGTGCATGGGGATAGATAGGGGTCCTGTTTCAATCTTCTGCATGTGGTCAGCCAATTTTCCCAGCACCATTTACTGAATAGGTTCTCCTCTCCCCATTGGTAGGTGGTGGGGGCTTTGTCGAAGATGAGTTGGTTGAGAAATTGAGGTTTTG
>NW_007231393.1:0-10640 GCF_000164805.1 Carlito syrichta | reverse complement strand
CTCAACTGTACCAAACAGCAAAGGTAGAAGACAGAAGGGCCTCAGCTTCCTGGGCTCGCCCTGCTGCCCAGGGTCTTTGGCCCACCAGGAAGCTGTCAATCAGGTGAGTCTCCAAGGCTGGCTCCCAACAGGACTGGGTAAAAAAAAATGTGGTACATATACACAATGAAGTATTATACAGCCATAAAGAAGGACACATATATGGACTTTGCAGCAACTTGGATGAATTTGGAGTTGATCATACTCGATATATCACAGAAACAAAGAACAGTGTACTATATGTTCTCACTCATAAACAGAACCTGAACAATTATGATGCTCTAAGAAAGCAATTGGCAGTAGTGGGAAACTGCCAGGGGGTGGTTAGGATTGGCAGTTGAGGGAACCTGCTAGGGGAGGGAGGGGCATACCTTATCAACAAGGGTACCTGCATGATCAGTGTTTATATATCTCACCCTGAAATGCACCTCACATCTTGATAATAAAAAAAATTTTAAGTTGTAGAATTAGAAAGAAAAAAAATGATTTATCTAATATCACATCTAGTTTGTGGTGAGATGAGCCTGCACCCATTTTTGAAACTTTTTTCAAATAACTTAATTAGTTTCACACTAAACAAATTATTAAATGATTGAATGAAAGAATGAATAAAAATACATCTGCTTAAGGTAAGACCTAATATAGGTAGACTGGAAAGAAACATTTTCCAATATTTTGAAACCATAATTACAAACTATCTCCTTACTAATAATGCACCAATTTCAATACATACACACAACTCTCATTCATAGTCTAAGCTACTATATTTGGAAGGGTTTTCATTTTCTTACATCTGAGAAACAGAAATCTTGTTGAAAATAGTTAATGTAAATCAGAACTCAGATACAGATATTCCGACTCTGAGACCATTATTCTTTCCAATATATTATGATGCCCTTCATGATGTTCTGTTAGAAAGGAAGATACCAAGTGTGAGCTCAGCTGCTTCCTGCCAGAATCCTGATAAAGTCTAAGAAAAAAGGAATCATGCATCTTATTAATAGGCAAGAGATCATTTGCCAGCAGGCAGAGTTCCAAATTTTAGGAAGAATCTGGGTGTTGAGACGACAAGCCGTAAGGTAAGGTAGGCTCCATACCTCTGAGAAATGGCAGTGAAAATTAATCTGGAGTTATGTTTCTTCTCCTTGAAGCCTCAACACTAAGTTTCTGCCATAGTATAAAACTAGACTGGGGTCTTCTGGAATGTGCCATCTCAAAAAGAAGACTATCTCAGAACCAGGGTTAGTGATTCCATCTCCCTCTCCACACCCAGTACTTACTATGACAGGCCTCAAAGGGGGATTTTTAAAAAGGAAAAAAAAATTTGCTTGATGTGATGATTAATTTTATTTATAAACTTACCTGAGTCATGAGGGTCCCAGATATTTGTTTAAGCATTACTCTGACTATGTTGAGGGTGCTTCTGGATGAGATTAACATTTAATCAGTAGACTAAGTAGATTGCCTCTCCCAACATGGATGGGCCTCATCCAGTCAATGAAGTCTTGAATAGAACAAAATGCTGAGCACAAACCTTGAAGCAGAAAGAATTCTTTCTGTACCTCACTGCCTTTCAGCTGGGATATCAGTTTTCCTGCCTCTCAGACTTTAACTCAGTCTAGAATTTGTACCAAAAGCACTCTTGATTCTCAGATTATTGAACTTAAGCTAACACTATATCCTGGGCTCTCCTGGGTCATCAGCTTTCCAGCTACAGATCTTGGATTTCTTAGCCACCAGAATCACATGAACCAATTCCTTATAGTAAATTCATATCTATTTACTATTGGTTCTGTTTCTCTAGAGAACCCAAAGTAATACACTTGAAAATAACCCAGGTATATTAGTTAAGATTCCTCCAGAAACATATCCTAAAATAGAGATTTAAATTTAAGTAATTTATTTGGGAGTCAATCATAAGAAATACTGAAAGTAGTGGAGAAATTAATAGGAATAGAAGGCAAGCAATAAGGCAAGCAAGTTATCATGGTAGGAAACTGAGACTTAATACCACTGGGAGCTCTAAAAGACAATGTAGGAAATCAGTCTCAGAGTTAGTGCACCCCAAAGGTCAAGGGAGCTTAGTATTTATCCATCAAATTCCACCAGTCATTGAGAGTGGCAGCACCTTACTGAAAGGCATTAATTCCTTGATTCTTCCAGCCTGTGCCTTGTGTGATCAAAGGAAGTTACAGTGGCCAGAGAAAGTTGTTAGGCAGATAGTTCCTGGTACTGGTGGTTGACAGTCAGGCCAGCATGCAGGGAAACAGAAAGTGCCTCAGGAATATGGGTAGGGTACCAACAGATGTGCTAAAAAGGCACTCAACCTACCTCCTTTCCCAATGAGAACCAATATTCTTAGCCAATAAAATAGCTCACTATACTAGATCCTTTATGTGCATTATCTCTAATTACAACCTACAACCCTGCAAGTCCAGTATTATCTTCCTTTTACAGCCAGTGAAAGTAAGATTTAGAGACTTATTCAAAGATGCTGTTGCTTGTGAGACTGTCTCATAACAGAAAAGACATTGGAGAGTTTTGAGAAATCTTTCAATCAAAAATTTTCTTTTAAGCATAAATAAGACTGAAAGCAACACAAAGAGATGAGCAACTCTTTTGCTTCTCATCCACCACCACTACCCTGGACAACAAGTTTCTCTGTATCCCTAGTCTCATGGTTTCAAAACACTTCTTGTGGATGAGTTCTTCCATTATCGTAATCACATTCAGATATAGCAACTTGAGTTACTTTTCTAGTCTTGAAAAAAAAGTTCTACTCAGTAATTGTTCTTCATCTCTCATCGAGAACAGATTTTTAACGAGAAAATTTATTTTTTATGCAGTGGTATAATCTTTAACCTGATCCTAACCATCTGAATGAGAAACTGCCTATCTCACCAAAGAGGCCAAAAGGGCCCTAGTGAATTGAATCAGGCATATGGGAGACAGTTGCAATGTCCCAGAGGCACAGAGTCCAAGTCTTGAAACAGAAAGAGCAGGACAGGCCCTTCTCTGTGCCCAAGACATTCATTCTTTACCCAGGCAGTTTTCAGTATTGAAGAAAGTACTTAATCCATTCCATTCAATAAGTGTCTATTGACTATCATACACAAGAGAGTAGAGAGAGGAAGCATAAAATGAAGACAAATGGGAAACCCAAGCCTGAGCATCACATCTAAACTATTAATAAATCTATTTGTACAGTCTTAATTCAGTCATTAACAGGTTGAATATCTGACTGCTGAATAAACATATTTGTACAAACTATCTATTTCCTTTTGTTTCTGAAGAAGAAACTGAATGATCAACCTCACAGGTCTGGACTGCCCTGTTACCAATGAATTATTCATCAATGTGCCATCATACAACCCATCACACAATGCTCTTACAGACTTCTTCTCATCTTCTCATTTTCTCTCCTTTAGAACGGCTTCTGATGAAGCATTTTTTTTTCATTATTTTATTCTATTTATTTTAATTTCTTTCCCAGGGCAACACTCCCTCTAGTGTCTGTGTAGAGTTCTCAGGTTCCATTCTTAGTACATAGGAAACTCAAGCCTGCAACTTGGTGGGTATAGATCACTGTAAAGTAATTAGGTGATTTCACCAGTGTGAGAATTCTGGGAAAGAAGCTGCAGATATTCTCCAGAGAGTTCTATCCATTGAAATTCCCATTTCCCACCAGGCACTAAGACAGAAAGGAGAAGAAAAATGGAACATCAAGGTCCATCTCAAGATTTTGACACAAATGAGCCACAGACACTGCAGGCTCTGTTTGGTAAACAGTCCCAGAAGCCCAGGGTTCTCCAATTTTCTTAAAGCTACAAATTTCACTCCGTTACTTCAAGAAGTCTCCCTTGATTAACTGTGAGTTGTAGTCACAGGTACCCAAGCTGAGAGAAGCAACTCTTCATCATTCTGGATCCCTTAACCCTCCACACAAGAAAAGTTCTAAAAAAGTTCAATGTATTTATAGTCTACTAGTGTAATCTTAAACTTGATTCTAACCAATCTCATTCTAATCATTTCTATTAAAATTATTGATATACAAAAAAGCAGTATGCATTTCAAGAATCCAAGTTCTCAGTTGTTCACTTCTAGATCTCTTTCCCTGTCTGCCTTAGTATTACACAAAAGACAAATCAGAAAGACTTGCCTGACTCAGCATGTGGATTTTGGGAGGTGGTTGAAATGAGCACCTTGGTGAGAACTGGGTTCTAGCCAAGATTTTGCCATCAGTTCACTGGGAAACTTTGGGCAAGTACTCCTTCTTCTGCTTCAATATTTCCAACTGAAAATGAAGGGACAACCCTCTTCATATATAAAAAATAACAACTAAACTAACTCAAACAATCTTGAGCACTCTCTACATATGAGTTGGGCACTTCTTTTAAGCTCCTATGTCCTGCACATCTCATTGATTTTTAAAACATCCCAAAGTGAGAGTTATTATATCATCATCCCCTTTATTCAGATGAAGAAATAGAAAAGATGTCCAATGTCACACTATTAGGAGAAAGAAGCCAGGGTTTAAACCTAGGCACCCGCTCCAGGATGATTCTATTTAGTATGTGGCCTTGATTCACATTCCAAGTCTATCTATTCTCAACAAATCATGAAAAGGATTTCACAATTTTCAGGATGAAAATGCTCAAAAATCATGAATTCACATAGGTCATGGCATACATCCACGCTAAATAATTCCACAACCCACAATCTAAGAGAATTCTTGATTACTTATTAGCTTTATCCCCAGTTTTTCCCCCAAACTAGGCTACTTTTTCCCCCAGTGTGTGCCAAGTGACAGGCCCCTACCTATTCATGAGCACACTTTTACTGAACTGATTACCTGAATGAATGTCCTCACTGTGCTGCAGGTCCCTCTCAACTCAACCAAGTAAGGGCAGTTTCTTTTGCTTCTAAGCATGGGCACTGAAGAAAAAAGCTATTTGTACAATTCTGAAATTCTTAGATTCCATTACTTTTTCCAAATTTACTATAACACATTTATTAGTGTATTATAAAGAACACTTTCATAAATAATTAATCTGAAACTACACTGATCAAAATAAATGAGCAAAATGTTCCTGATGGTGTGACCAGGTTTGATTCACTCACTAATTCAAATAACAAGGTCACTCACAAGAGGCTCTCATTAAGTAAGATGCAGCTCCTCTCACATTAATGAGCTTGTTATTTATTGTCTGCAGCCCCTGGGTGGATGGGCAGGGTGACTGTAGTGCAGCAGTCCGTAACTTTTTTGGCATCAGGGATCAGTTTTGTGGAAGATGATTTTTCCACTCACCAGGGGGAGGGGAAATGGTTTCGGGAAGATTAAAGCACATTATATTTATTATGCACTTTATTTCTATTATTATTACATTGTGATATATAATGAAATAATTATACAACTAACTATAATGCAGAATCAGTGGGAGCCCTGAGCTTGTTTTCCTGCAACTAGACAGTCCCATCTGAGGGTGATGGGAGACAGTGAAACCCGAAGTGTGTTGCTTATGTCATCTGCTCTGTAATCTCATTTTGGTTGTTGTCACTGCAAAAAACCCTGCTTCACAAAGATAGGATGTTGGAAATGGAAGCAGGCTTTTCAGTACATATCTGATGGGAGGCAGAGCACAGGCAGTAATGCAAGCTATGGGAAGCAGTTGTAAATACAGATGAACACTTGCTTGCTTGCCTGAAGCTCATCTCCTGCTGTGCAGTGTGGTTCCTAACAGACCTTAGATCGGTACCAGTCCATGGCCCCCTTGGCAATGGGGACCCCTGTATAGAGCACAGTCCCATAATTTAAGGGAGGAATCCATTCCTAAGTCTCTCTGGCTAGCCTCATATATATTGATCCTAGGCCTCAGTCTACTTTACCTATAAAATGGGCAACACCCTAACTCACCTGAAGTTCACAAATCCTCTTGGAAGGGAAGTACTCTGTTAACCCAAGGAGAAAGGAGAATATGGGTGTGAAAAAGGAGTGGCTACTCAGAGAAAAGAATAGGTGGGGCCGATGAGTGAGTTACTACATTTCTGTCTAAGCCAATATGTCTCATCTCTATGCTGAGTGATTTGATGAAGACAATCCCCAAGTGCACGTCTAGTCTTGATATTCTTTGAGTCTAAGATGCCCGTAGTGTCTTCTCATGAGATTCTTTCTCCTCTGAGCTCATAACCTGAAATGATCACTTGACAATTAACCACATATCACCCTGTGGCATCTGTTCTTGCTGTCATGTGCTCTTTAACTTTACAGAAAATAACAGTCTCACATCAAAAGCATATTGGCAAAACCATGAGGTTTTGTGATCTTACCTTTGCTTTTCCTCCATCATACCCCTATTACAGTGCCCAGGACAATGTCACATACACAGAAAACACTCTGAAAATGGGCAGATATCTTATGAGAGTGTCCATCAGACCTCTGAAATGAATGAGAAGAAGCCAGGATTGTCAACTAGCCCTTGTTTCTATCCTCTTACTAAGTAGAATAGAGATACCTCTGAAACATACACTAAAACTCATATAAGAAACAATAAACCAGTTGTTTAAACTCAATGTTATTAAGAGACAGTGTTAACC
This sequence comes from Carlito syrichta, assembly GCF_000164805.1. Lineage (NCBI taxonomy): Eukaryota > Metazoa > Chordata > Mammalia > Primates > Tarsiidae > Carlito > Carlito syrichta. The sequence continues at coordinate 4,007 of NW_007231393.1, read as the reverse complement.
TGTTTGTTAGTCATCTTAGGGTAAAAACAAAATCTCTCCTCCCTCCTCCCACAGCAAAGGCATCATCCAGCTCCCCAGGGAGTTCAGTATAACTGACTATGTGCTACCCTGTGCCATATGCTGAAAGCACAGATGAGAAAAGCAGAATTCACATTTGGCAGTGATATGAAGGTGGGGGTTATCCTAATTACTTCAGCCCTCACCTCAAAACCCTCACCAAATAATACAAGATTATAGTAACTAAGTACTGAACTAAATGCAATCAAATATGTGATCTAGTCTGTAAATTCTATAAACTACTAGAAAAAAGGGAAATGAATGCTTCTAAGGAAAATTTCATAGAACCACTAAGAATCTTGAACTGAGCTGTGAGTAACACATGCATTTTAATGAAAAAAGAAGGGTACCCTGAGTGGAGGAGAGGGACTTGGGACAGTGAAGAGGCTGCCTTGGCCAGAATGAAGGAGTTTACAAGGGAAAAGTCAAAATCCAAGTAAGATAAAGTAGACCTAGGATATACACAGTGAAAGTCTTCAATGCCAGCCAAAGGGACTTTGCATTTGAATTCAAGAAAACAAAGATACTCAACTAAAATGCAGTCATACTATATGAAATATCTCTGGTTATAGTAGCTGTGAAGTTTTAAGATCATTGACATCCGAGGCAGCAACAATTTCTAATTTCTTTATAGCCTTCGCTTGATGAACTTAAGACTGTCATCATTTGTCCACTTAGTCAAATGTTATCAAGTGCCTACTATGTGTAGGTAGCTTCCTCATCTACACTGACTACCCAAAATGTTGGAGTACCATCTAGAGCCTTATCTCAGTCACTTACAACATCAGGGGAATCAACATGGTTAGCTAAATTTGATTCACCCCAAAGAGCCAGTTTTGCTTACGAAAAGTGACCCCTAGACACACACATTCCATACTTTCCTCTTCCTTCACGAGGCCTCTTTTCTTCCCAGATTTGCTGCAGAATCATCCTTCGACATTTTCTCCCGATAAAGGAATTGTCTCAAGTCAGCCAGGAATCAAAAAGCAAAAAAGCCAAAAAGCAAATATCAACAGGTATGTAAAGCCACAGGTCTCAAGTGAATTGGTCAATCTGCACCTAGTCTTGTTTACACTTCTCTGCTCCTCATGGGATGATTCAGGGCTCATAGATCATACCGTTCCAGAATTTCTCCAGTGACAATAGATTTATATATCTCAAGGAAAAAACAGTTTTCCCTTCTGTCCCCTGAGTCTTCTTGCCACCAGAGCCACAAACTTCCCTTTCCGTAAATCCAACACCATTGGAGAAGCCACTTCCCAGCATTCCTTCTTTGCCAACTACAAAGCAAATTTCAGCTGCTACATCTCTGCTATCATTAAATAAGATGTCCCAATTAAGGAGTTTGCAACTTCTGCTCACCTTGGAAATCCCTGCAGGATCTGAGAAGCGAATTACACTCTGTAATCCAGCCATCAGAAAAATCACAGAACTGACAAGTAGCCTGTGTCCAACCCCTCCTCTTCTCACCACCTCCAAGGCCTACAATGACCAGGGTCAATTAATGCTATTATACGCCAATGCACATCCCAGCTACATTTCTCATCTGAGATGACTCCTATTGTAATATTAATTAAAAACAGATTTTTTGGCAAACCCCTGAAGAATGACTTCTGTGGCAGACTGCTTTATTAAGCCTCCAAGAAGGCAAAATGCATTAAGATATTGTGACACGGGAACTGTAAGCGCGCAGATGAAGGTAAGACAATCCAGCCACCAAACGCTATTTGAAATATCTGTTTGGGAGTCACAATTTTATGCTACAGTAAGTGAAATACAATTAATCTGAACAAATCTGTCACTGTTTTGCACATTAGGAGTAAATATTTTGGAACACACAGCTGAATTAGTTAAGGGTAGAAAATCCTGCCTGGGAGAATCTGTGTATTGCACTTACTATTGTGCCCAGGGAAGGGTGATCTGGTAGGGGCCTGGAATTATCAGCATCTCACCATTTATCTTTATCAAGATTCAATTAATCTGTTGGGCACATTAATTAAAACTATCTGGCAAGTATTCCAAGCAGACACTGCAGGGACGGCAACCTGCAAACCACTGCTACTGTCTAGTGAGCTGCCAGAAAAGCAGGGAGACCAATCTCAGGGAAGATGCAGCATTTTCACCTAAGCATGTGGAAAGGGGAATACCCACAAAGGGCTAATCCAAGGAGGAGAGGTTGGGGGGGGGAGTTGTCTGTGCCTTCACAAGGTTCTACTCTCCAGAGCCACTTGCCAACTCACAGAGCAACCAGAGAAACTTCTTTCTTCATTTGAAGGAAAAGAACAGAATAATGTGTTTTTCTGTTTCCCTGTGTCATGGGTATTGTGGTCTCTCTGGGTGTTTGGGAAACTCACCAGGAACCCAGCTGGAGACAAATGGAGAGGAAGAATGATAAATTGCTCTTCCAGAATAGAAGCTCCAAAACCAAGTCCACTCACCTCCCACCAGGAACACCTGGCAGGCAACATGGTCAGAAGGCAGACCCCATACACCTCCTGATTCCTTCTGCCTCAAGCCTGCTGGATACATTCTCCTTTGTGCCCCCCCCAACCCATCTCTCCTCTGTCCTGGGACCAAAGCAAATGCCTGCACCAATTTTGGACACGAATATCCTCCTACATTCTAAGTCCCTGGGGCATACTCTAGACCGTACGGTAAACTGAAGGTCCTTCTCTTTCCTGCCCAGTCCCACATCCCTGACCATGTGCTGTCAGAGTGCTCTACGTTAGTTATAAAGTAGAGTTGCAAAGACTCTCCCCAAAAGGGAATCATGTCAGGTATTAGGTTCACCAAAGCACTTGAAAGAGCAAGAAAACCCACATTGTGTTATAAATGAAACTGATGGACCTCTGAAGGACAGGCTTAATAACACTTTTGAAGCCTGACTTTTGAAGATGGAATTATCTTTCCACATCAAAAGAGCATGGAGCCAAGCCCTATGTCCTCTGCCTTGGGGATGCCTCCCTATACTTTGAAATCAATGATGAAGGGACCCTCCTGAAGCTTCATCATCCTCATTACTCCTCACCCTGGTTTCATTTACACCTTCTTTTCCTGTCATCAGAAAAAAAAATGAGAGGAATAAAACCAACTGGATGATGTTGTTGCAGCTGGTTTCCCAAATACTCTCAAAGATATTCTTTTCTTAAAGTCTTTTAAAGACAGGGTCATGTGAACATGTTTCTCCACATTCTTTTTTTCTTTTTTTTTCTTTTTTTTCTTTTCTCTGTCGCCCAGACTAGAGTGCAGTGGCTGCTCCCGGCCACCGCAGCCTCGACCTGCTGGGCTCCGGCGATCCCTCTACCTCAGCCTTCCAAGCAGCCAGAATTACAGGAATGTGCTACCAGGCCCGGCTGATTTTTTGATTTATTGTAGAGATGAGGTCTCACTGCCCAGGCGAGTCTCGAACCCATGGGCTCAGGCAATCCACTCACCTCAACCTCTCAAAGGCGTGGGATTACAGGCTGAGCCACCGAGCCCGGCTTGTTTTTCCATATTCTTTAAGAAACATCACAGATCCAATAACTAAGGATATCTTTCTCTGATACTGCCTAAAAAAATGTGATCAAAAGAGGCAAGTCTAGTTTAGGTGTTAAAGAGTCAGTCCCTTTCTGGACTGAAGAGAGAGAGGACAGGATGTGGACCCATATCCACCTGCAGTGCCCTTGCTTGGGCATTAAGATTGGTCAAGACCTCCAGTCCCTGTTAACTGTTTATGGATTGCCCCAATCTCATCACTATCACTAAGGACTCCAAGCCCACTGGTCCAGTTCTCAGGCCTTTGGCCCCTCCTCTGACTGAAGAGTCATTTCCCCAGTGAGCACAGCCCAGACTTGCCCTCTCACTTACTCTGCTGCACGACTACATTGGATATGGTCAGGGAAGGCCATGCACATTTAACTGTCATTTGCAGGAAGCATTTTCTCTAAAGTACCATCTTCAGGGGCTTT
>NW_007231392.1:0-8324 GCF_000164805.1 Carlito syrichta | reverse complement strand
CTCGGCCTTGGCCTCCAAAACTGCTGCGATCACAGTCTTTCAATTTGGTCAACATCCTGGTCTTCCTGACGGTCTTGAACTCTGGGCCAGAGACCATCTTCCCACAGAGGTCGTCCCTCACCCATGGTTTTCTGGGTTTTGCTTGGGGTCAAGATGCCAGCTTTCTATGGTTTCCAACCTGGTCTCAAGCTTCTGAGCTCCAGTCATCTTTTCTTCTCGGCCTCCCCAAGTGCCGAGAGTCACCCGGCTATAACCTTCCCAGAGGGATATGAAGGCCATGTGTAAGGGCTCACGTCTGTCACCCTGGCACTTTGGGAGGCCAAAGCAAGAGGATGACCATAGACCCACATATAAGACCAGCCCGGGCATCTTGGCGAGACCTCGTCTCTATAAGAAACCTACAAAATGAGCTGAGTGTGGTGGTGCACACCTGTTCTTCCAGCCACTTTGAAAAGCCTAAGCCCAGACAGTGGAGGCCACAGTGGCTGAGAGCAGGCCCCTTTGCTCCGGCCCGGGTGAGAGAGCAGGACTGCAACTCAGAATAATAACAGCAACCACCACCACCGCAACCACAGACTGGGCTCAGGGGTCTGCTATCCCAGCCCTTCAGAGGCCGAGGCGAGTGGATGGCCTGAATCTGTGGGTTTGTGAACAGCCTGGGACACTGGGCTAGACCAGGACTCGGCCATCAAAAATATATCCATAGACTACCCAGGCATGGTGGCGCAGGCCTCTGACTCCAAATAATAATAATCACCACCACTGTCACCCCCATCAACCCTGCCACCCAGCCCGAAGAGTCACCCTCAGGGATGGGAGAAGAAAAGACACTTTCCTGTCTTTCATTCGTGGGAGGTTTCAGAGGTGGCCACTGGGCACATTCATCCCACACCTTCGGCAACGAGTCCCAGAAGACTTGCCTCCCACTCCACCATCGTGCCCCATGGGAAAGACACGTGTGAGCTCATGGAACAGATGGCTCAGAGTTAGGGTGGTCGTAGGGCACAGAGTGATCAAGGCAGTCTGGCAATGCTGTGGCCAGTTCACGTTCTGGTTGCCCTATCTGCCACATTCGGGGAGGAGGGCGTCTACCTCTCCTGATCTCTCCATCGTCCCCTGCCAATGCAGACCGTTCCCTGAGAAGCCGTGGATGCCCGTCATGACACACGTGGGAAGTGTCTCTGTCACCTGGACTGGGGCATGGAGGCATGAACGTGTATCCCAGGGCCTCGATCTGCAGGGCTCAGGTGGTCCTCCTGCCTCAGCCCCCAAGCAGCTGGGTCTCCAGGGGCCACCATGCCTGACTTGATTTAGGGGACCTCTCACTGAGATGAGGTCTGGCCACATCACCCAGGCTGGTTTACAACCCCGAGTATCAGGGAGACTCCCGCCTTGACCTCCCATGGCACGGGGCTAGCAGTCATTAGCCATGGTCCCCAGACAGGCCTTGCACATGCTAGTGGAGGTGGTACAAAGTTCCACCCTGGAATGGAGGCCACCTCATCCAGTGTAGCTGAGATTGTGAGCACCATGACAAGTGACTGGAGTGTTATCATTCCAGGAAGAAATGAGGTCTAACTTCATAGCCCAGGCTGGACTCAAACTCTCGGTCTTCAGCAGTCCCCCACCTCGGCCTCCCTAAGGCATAACCAGAATGACTGTCAATCCACCGTCTTTCAGGAACTCTAGGCCCAAGACTGGGGCCTCCTTCCAAAATGATCTCTGTTCACAATGATCCCAACTCCATACACAAATGAATGCTCTTCTCTTTTTCCTTTTTACCTTTTTTTCTTTGAGTCAGAGTCTCACTCCATCACCCGGGCTGGAGGGCAGTGTCTCGGTACTGGTCACCATAGCCTTGGCCCATCAGACACCCTCTAACCTTTCCACAGCCTTCAGAAGAACCAGAACAAGAGATGAGCTCCAACACACAAAGTTCATTTGGGATAGATGGTAGAGACGAGGCCTCGCTGAGGTGCCCAGGTGGGTCTCGGTTCGTGGACTCAGGCCAGCCACTGGAATCTGCCTCACAAAGGGCTGGGATGACGAGGCCGAGTCCTAAGCCTGGCCACAAACCTTCATCAAAAATGAACCAGAAGACCTGGGGCGGTGTCCTATACCTGGAATCCTAGTGCTCTGGGAGGCTGAGGCAGGAGGATGACTGGAGAGCAGAAGCCCAAAGCCAGCCTGGGCCACACAGGGAGACCCCATCTCAGCACTCTGAAGTCGAGGTTCCCACCATGCTGGCAATTCCAGAGGCTGAGGTGGGTGGTTCACCAGAGCCCGTGATTTCAAGGCTGGTGATTAATGGTGATAGTGCCTCCAGACCCCAGCCTGGGCCACAGAACCAGACCCTGTCTCCAAAAAATTCAGAATCATAAACATTCTCAACTGCGCATGGCGTGTTCACAGGGCAACTGGCTTTAGAGAGAGGAAAAATGGGATTGGAGGGAAGAAGTGTCTGCGGGTGAGAGAAGTGTCCCTGTACTTTCTTGTCAGAAGGCCCTTGTTGCCGAGTCAGAGGGTCAGCCTGCCTGGGTCACATTTCTCACCTCAGAGAGGAGATCCAGGAGGAACCAGGCAAGGGAGACTTGGGAACTCCCACACCAATGCAGGGTCAGCAATTGGGGGAGGTTGGGGTTGTAGGTGCAGAGCTTATGGGAACCTCACATATGGGGGGGCAGAAGGGGAAGGACTGAGGGCAGAAGGTTTTCAGGAGAATGGATTTCTTTCTTTCCTTCCTTTCTTTCTTTCATCCTTCCTTCCTTTTCTTCCTTCCTTCCTCCCTTCTTTCCTTCCTTCCTTCCTTCCTTCCTTCCTTCTTTCTTTCTTTCTTTTCTTTCCTCACTAGGTGGCCCTGGCTGCTCTCAAACCGCCGAACTTGAGTCAGCCTTTCGGCCTGGGTGTCCCAAACTGATACCATCACAGGCTTTCTATTTGGTCTACATCCTGGTCTTCTTGCCTGATCTTGAACTCTTGGCTGGAGGCAATCCTCCCACCGAGGCCTGCACTCACCCAAGGTTTTCTGGATTTTGCTTGGGGTCATGGTGGGGGATTGCTATGGTGTCCTGTCTGGTCTCAAACTCCCGGGCTCAGGCCATCTTCCCATCTCGGTCTCCCCGAGTGCTGAGGAGACAGACATGAGTCGCCCAGCCATCGCATGAAGGCTTGAGAGTCACGCCCTCCCATCCAGAAGATAGTCTCTTGGAGGAGTGAGCGGGTCCACTGTGAAGAACGAGGTGGGTGGAGAGCTGAGCACTCTGGTGGAGATACGCCCCTGTCCCAGGTGCTCCCTTGGGTCAGGCTTGGTGGATGACTTCAGCTGCCCACTCTGGGGTCCTGGGTCACCTCAAGGAAATGAGTCTCATGGTGGGACCCAGAGAGGTGTGTGAATGCTGGTCATGGAGGATCATGCCTCTTGCCCCAGCACTTTGGGAGGCCCAGGGAAGGAGATGGCCAGAGCCTCCGGGTTTGAGACAAGCCCAGGAACTTTGGTGAACTTCATCTCTGCAAGAAACCAATGAAATGAGCTCTGTCTCCAAAACCATCAGAATTGAACACAGATTCTCAACTGCGTGTGGTTAGTTCACAGGGCGACTGGCTTTAGAGTCAGGAAAAATGGGATTGGAAGGGGGAGAAATGTCCCCTGGTGAGGGATGTGTCCCTGGCCTCTCTTGGCATAAGGTCCTTGTTGCCAAGTCAGATGGTCGGCCTACCTGGGGTGCATTTCTCACCTCGGAGAGGAGAGCCAGCAGGAACCAGGCCAGGAAGCCTCAGGAATTCCCACACCAAAGCAAGGGCAGTCATTGGGGGGTTTGAGACTGGAAGGTGTTGAGCTTGGGTGACCTTCACATGAGTGGTTTTGGGGGGAAGGCCTCAGGGCAGGTTTGCAGGAGAATCTCTTTCTCTCTCTCTTTTTTCTTTCTTTCTTTCTTTCTTTCTTTCTTTCTTTCTTTCTTTCTTTCTTATTTCTTTCTTTCTTTCTTTCTTTCTTTCTTTCTTTCTTTCTTTCTTTCTTTCTTTCTTTCTTTTCTCTCCTCACTAGGTTGCCCAGGCTGCTCTCAAATCACCCAACTCAGTCCATCCTCTCAGCCTTGGCCTCCCAAACTGCTGCAATCTCAGGTTTTCCATTTGGTCGACATCCTAGTCTTCCTGCCTTGTCTTGAACTCTGGGCTGGAGATGATACCTCCACCGAGGACTGCCCTACCCAAGGTTTTCTGGATTTTGCTTGGGGTTGAGTTGGGGGCTTGTAATGGTGTCAAACCTGGTCTCAAGCTCCAGGGCTCTGGACATCTTCCCGTCTCAGGTTCTCAGAGTGCTGAGGAGACAGGTGTGAGTCGCCTGGCCATCCCACACTCCTGACGTTTTGACAGTTATGCCCTCCCTTTCCCTGAGGCGGCCCCTGGGAGTTGTGAGTGGGCCAAACTTGGGGAACAAGGCAGGCAGAGGGGTGGGCGCCTGGGTGGAGAAACACCCTTGCACCAGGCACTCCCACTGGGGTTGGTTCAACTGTTGAATCTGGCCACCTTCACTGAGGTCCCTGGTCTTTGGAAGGGAGTGGGTCTCGCAGTGGGGCCCCGATGGGTTGTGAAGGCCAGGCATGGGGGATCACACATGTCATCCCAGCACTCTGCGAGGCTGAGGCAAGAGGATGGCCTGAGCCTCTGGGTTTGAGACAACCCCGGGCACCTTGACAAGACCTCGTCTCTACAAGAAATCAAAAAATGAGTCAAGCATGGTGATGCATTCCTGTTGTTCTGGACACTCGGGAGGCCATGTTGGGAGGATCAGTGAATCCCAGCCTGTGGAGGCCATGATGGCCAAATGCAGGCCCCTGCACTCCAGTTTAGGTGACAGAGTGGGACTCCAACTCAAATTAATAATACCAATCACAAGCCAGGCTTGGTGACTCAGCCTGTAATCCCATGCTTTGGGAGGCTGAGGTGAGTGGATTGCCTGACTTCCCGGGTTCAAGACGCCTGGGCAACTTGGTGAGACATCATCTCCACAATAAATAAAAAAAATTAGCAGAGTGTGGTAGCGTGTGCCTGTAGTTCCAGCTACTTGGAAGGCTGAGTGGAAGGAAGGCCAGAGCACAGCAGGTCAAGGCTCCAGTCTGGGTGACAGAGTGAGACTCCAACGCAAAAATAAATAAAAATAATAATAATAATACCAACCACCACCACAACCACAGGCTGGACTCAGGGACCCAGCCTGACATCCCGACCCTTTCGAGGCTTAGAGATGTGGATGGCCTGAAGCTGCGGGTTTGACATCAGCCTGGGACATGGGGTGAGACCTCATCTCAAACATCCAAAATAAATACAAAGATTAGTTGGGTGTAGTGGCACAGGCCTCTGGTTCCAGTCAATTGGGGGCCAAGCTGCGAGGTTCAACTTAGCTCAGCAGGTGGAGTTTACAGTGGCTGTGAGCATGGCCCTGGGCAACACAGCAGGATTCTGACTCCAAATAATAAAAATCACCACCACCAACACCACCACCATCCCTGTGTCCCAGCACAAGGATTCACTCTTACGGTTGGGAGAGGAAAAGGCATCTTCTGGCATGTCATTTCAAATGTCGTGCCTTCGGTCACACACCCCAGAATGCCTGCCTCCACCTTCCACACTCATGCCCTACAGAAAAGACATGTGTGAGCTCATGGAACAGAGGGCCCAGAGGTAGAGCCACTGCCAAACACAGAGCAGTCAAGGCAGACTGGCAATGCCATGGCCAACCCAGGCCTGTCATCCCAGTGTTATGGGAGCTCAAGACAAGAGGATGGCCTGAAGCACCGGATTCAAGACAAGTCCGGGCACCTTGGTGAGACTTCATCTCTACAAGAAGCCAAAAAGATTACCTGAACGTGTTGGTACATGCCTGTCTTTATGGGCTCTCAGGAGGCCACGAACAGAGGATCGCCAGAGCCCAGCCTGTGGTAACCACGGTGGCCAAGAGCTGGCCCCTGAACTATGACCTGGGTGACAGAGTAGGCCTCGGAATCAGAATATGAATACCAACCACCACCACAACCACAGGCCGGGATCAGGGCCTCAGCTTGGCATCCAGGCCCTTTAGAGGCCCAGGTGAGTGGATGGCCTGAGCCTGCAGGATTGACACCAGTCCGGGACAAGAGGCTAGATCTCATCTTGGCCATCAAAAAGCAAGCCAAAGATTAGCTGGGCAAGGTGGTGCAGATCTGTGGTTCCAGTCAGTTCAGGCAGGAGGATTGTGAGTCTCACAGGTGGAGTTAACAGTAGCTACGAGCATTCTCCTGTCCTCCAGTCTGGGTGACAGAATGAGATTCCACCTCTAAATAATAATAATCACCACCACCTTCACCACCACCACCCCTAACACACAGCTTGAGGAGTCTCCCTCAGGGATGGGATAGCAAAGACACTTTCTGGCCTATCTTTTGTGGCAGGTTTCAAAGGTGGTCATTGGGCATGTCTGGCATTCACTTTAGGCCATGTTTCTCAGAAGACCTGTCTCCACCCTCCACACTCGTGCCCCATGGGAAAGATGCATGCGATCTCTTGGAACAGACGGCCCAGAGTTGTGGCAGCCATTGGTCACAGAGTGATCAAGGCAGTCCAGCAACGCCGTGGTCATTCCAGGTTCCAGTCTCCCTGTTTTCAACTTTCAGGAGGGGTAGGGACCCTTCCTCTCCCAATCAATCCATCATCTCCAACCCATGTGAACATTCCCTGGGGAACCATGGATACCCATCGTGATGCATGTGGGAGGCATTATTTTTTTGGTCACCGGACTCTCCATTGGCCAGACTGGGGCATTGTGGTACAATCATGGATCCCAGTGCCTCTACCTGCAGATCTCAGGTGATCCTCCTGAGCCCTGGTTCATAATTTAGGGTCAGAGCTCCCAGGTATCAATAATTTAAGAAACCAATTATATCGTCATTTGCTGTTCTGGGAAGATAAGATGGGGCTATCATTTACCATAGCATTTATATGGGAGTTCAAACAACCCGAAATATCAAGGGAGTGTTCTGGTTATTTAGGTAAACTAAAACGTATTGGAGGAGAACTAGAACAACCTGAAAGAGAAAAGTTATGATTAACAACAGTTTTGACTTGTGATGAAAAAAGAGTGGGGTCTATTAGTAAGAAGGAATGATTAGTAAAAGCAGTAATAATCTCAGCATCTCATTGAACAGGCTGCAACACTGGAGGGTTTGGGATATAAGCCAAATAAGATTTTTCTGAATAAAAGCAACCCTCCTGTCCCCCTATAATAGCCAGCATAGCAAAAAAAGTAAAGGGAGTGAGAGAAGTGTTTTGAGAGCGAACCAGATCCCTGGTGTCATGGGTGAGCACCTTGATTTGCCCCCCATGTGGGCGGTCTACACTGCCTAGTTGAAATAGCTCAATGGTAATGCCTGTGTTGAGGAGTGGGAGATGATGACGTATGAGACATCTTTGGTCGAGTTGGTGAAGGTGGAAGTGGTTGTTGAATACTGAGGCGTTTCAGCTTTGGCACCATCACCTTGTCTTCATCATCTGCATCCGACTCAGACTGATGGCATGATTTATGTCTCGTCTGGATGTAACTCGATGGAGGTGGGGGGCTGGTCATGTCCTGTTCCCAAAAAGGTGAGGGTAATTTCTGGGGAAATACACAAGCATATCCTCTCCCACACATTAAAGGGACATCGGGCCACTTCTATTGACCTCTAAGAAAATCTTTCCATTTTAACATTGGTTTAACAGTTTTCTCAGGGGGCCAAAGTATTATCATAGCTGAATGTCCTTGAGAGTCCAAATTGAAATGATTAATTAAAAACATGGCATTATTTACGATATGATGGGGAGAACTATATTTGAATTCCCCTTCCTGCAATGCAATTATTTGATTTTTTAACATTTGATAGGTTCTCGACTATAGCTTGACCATGAGGATTATACAGAATTTCAGTAGAATGAGAGATGCCAAACTGTGTACAAAACGACTGAAAAGCTTTTGATACATAAGCAGGAGCGTTATCAGTTTTTAATTGTTTAAGAATACTCAGCTGTGAAAAACAAAAGAAAATATGTTGGACTATATCTTTATAGGTTTCTCCAGTTCTGGCAGAGGCTAAAATTACATGGGAAAATGTATCCACTGTCACATGTAGAATTGACAATTTTAGAAAATTTGGAAATGAACAACATCTATTTGCTACAAAACATTAGGTTTTAATCATCAGGGATTAACTCCTGAGGGTAGGGGGTTATTAGAAATAAGACACAAAGTACATTTTTTATAATTTGTCATTTCTCTTGGAATGGGCAACTGGTACCATAAAGCTGTAGTGTTT
>NW_007231391.1:4375-11940 GCF_000164805.1 Carlito syrichta | reverse complement strand
TCACATCACATTGTGTTATCAATAGTATACTTCATAATCTCTTGTCTTTCCCCTCTCTTCTTTCCCTCTATGATGTTCTCAAATTCTGCTTATAACTTTTCTTAAGACTTAGTCTAAGAGAATCTGAATTTGGAGTTTTCCTTATTTTGTGGCAATACAGATTTTCTTATTTTGTGGCAATACGGATTTTTTTAAATGTCTTCATTTCTAAAAAGTAGCCAGCAAAAGTAGTACTTTAGGTCCTTTTTTGCTAGTGTCCGTCCTTATTTTTCAATAATATAAAGCATATTTCAATTTGAGAAGTGAAGGAAACAAGAAAGTTATCATTGCTTGTTCCTTGAAAACACACACACACACAAATCTGAAGACGATGAAAAAAGAATTAAACAATTCAGAATTTCAAATTCTAATTTTGTGAAAATAATTTAATAATCAATAATCTCTCCTTTTGTATAAGTGATTGGTTGCAAATTAAAAGACTTGAAATCCCAAGGATCTGTGAGGCTGATGTGGGAAGATTGCTAGAGACCAAGAGTTCAAGATGTGCTTGAGTAACAAAGGTGAACCCAGCCCCACGAACTTTGTTTTTAAAAACTGCGTAAGCATGGCGGTGAACAACTGTAGCCTCAGCTACTTGGGGCGGGGGTAGGGTGGTGCAGGATTGCTTGAGCCTAAAAGTTTGAGCTTATAATGAGCTATGATTGCGCCACTATACCCAAGGCTGAGTGACAGACCTGCTTCTCCAAAAAAATTTAAAAAATAAAAGAAACAAGGAATCTGTTGATAATAGACTTAGGAAGCATACAAATAACAGGGTGGATGTATAAGATCTATGTGAAAAGAGATGAAAGACCTTTATAAGACATATAAGGGGACATGCCTAAATTCCCACTCTTGGATATGAAGACTCACAAGAGCAAAGATGTTCTTCCTCTCTCATGTAATCCATCATGAAACGAGACAACTCTGCACTTGACTCTGAAAAATGTTCGTGCAAAAATAATAAACGAGGCAAAAGTTCAGACATCATGATGCAAGATGGCGGAGTAGGACTTTCTCCTACAGAAACATCCATGTGAACCACTACCAGCATGTGATGATAACTTCAGAAGCCCCAAGGAAACCACGTGGGGGATTACAGCCCCAGGGTGTAGCACAGAAATCACAAAAGATGTGTTGAGAGGGTAGAAGAGACAATTTCACATTACCTGGGCCCCCTCCTCGACTCCGGCAGCACAATGTCGAGAGGCACCCTCCGCCTGGAGGAAGGAGAGGGAAATGAGTATTGGGAGTGTCGGGCTTTGCCCAGAGCCGCAGCACCAGGCTATTCCAGTAAACTCAGTGCTGAGCTGGGCCTCAGCCCCAGACCCCAGGCTGGTACCTCCCCTGGTAGCAGGCCGGATCCCGTGGCCTCAGCCTGCAGGCGACCTGGAGAACTTCGTTTCTGGGCCCGCCCCTGCCAGGCCAAACCCAGCAGCCCCAGGGCTCTGCCAACCTCAGAGACCCTGGGCGCCGGGCCCACCCCAGGACCAGATCAGCTCCCACAGACTCAGGCCGGCCCGCATCTCCCCAGACTCCAGGCCTGTCCCACCTCCGGGTCAGCCCCAGCCCTGGTTATCAGGCTGGCACCCACGGCTTGGTCTTGAGTCTGCCCTGCAGATGCAGTTTTCGGGCTCACTGAGTGCCAGGCCACTGTGTGGCTCCAAAGAGCTCAGAACGAGGCACACATAGCCCCGGGCTTCAGGCCCACAACCAGCACCTGGTAGGCACGCTGGCCCTTGGCATCAGGATGGCACTTGAGTTAAAAAGGCTCCAGGCCCGCCCAGTGCACGGTCAATCTGTGAGGCCCCGCCCTCCTCAGGCTGGCCCCCGCAGTTTCACTGTCCAGCATGCCAAGGTTCAGCCTGCACCTGTGCTGTGAGAGCTTCGACAGCCACAAGCTCCAGGTCAGCACCGATGCTCTCAGGCTCCCAACTGGCCACCGATTGCCCAGCCCCCATGCCTGCCCAGGCACCAGGCTGGCTCCAGGGTCCAGGCCAACCTGCGGAGAATCTGGCTCCAAGCCAGTCTCTGTGTACTAACACCAATCCTTCTCGGGCCCTCCCAAACAATTAAAGAGCAGGGAATACTTCCAAACTCGTTTTACAAAGTCAGCATTACCCTGATTTCCAACCCAGGCAAGCACACTACAAAAGAACAAAGTTACAAACCAATATCCCTAGTAAACATAGATGCAAAAATTCTTTACAAAACATCAGCTAACCAAATTTAATAGCACATTAAAAGGATTATTCTCCATGATCAAGTGGGATTTATCCCTGGGATAAACATATGCAAATATATAAATGTGATAAACCACATTAACAAAGTGAAGGATGAAAATTATATGACCATCTCAACAGATGTGGAAAAGTATTTGGCAAAATTCAACACTTTTGCATACTAAAAACCCAAAAATTCGGTATCAAAGGAATGTACTTCAACATAATAAAAAAAACTTATATAGCAAACCCACAGCTAGTATCATATTCAATGATTAAAAAATTGAAAAAATTTTCTCTAAAATTCAGAACAACACAATGGTGTCTACTCTCATCACTTCTATTCAACATAGTGCTGAAATACATAGCCAGAGCAATTAGACAAGGAAAAAAATTAAAAGGCATCTAAATTGGGGGGAAAAGGAGTTAAATTGTCCCTGTTTTCAGATGACATGATTTTATATATATACATAGAAAGTCCTAAAGACTCCAACAAAAAACTGTTAAAGCTAATAAAAGAATTTAACAAAGTAACAGGATACAAAATCAGCAGGAAAATCCATTGTGACTCCTTACATTAGTAATAGACTATCCAAAAAAGAAATCAAGAAAACAAAATCATTTATAAAAACTGCAAAAAATACTTAAGAATAAACTTAACTAAGGACGTGAATAATCTGTACCCTCAAAACTATAAAGCCTTGATCAAGGAAATTGGAGATGACACAAATGGAAAGAAATCCTATGTTCTTAATATTGTTAAGATGTTCATACTACCCAAAGTGATCTACAGATTCAGTGCAATGTCTATCAAAATTCCCATGACAATTTCCATAAAAATAGAAAAAAAAATCCTAAAACATGTATTTCATCACAAAATACCTCAAATAGCCAAAGCAGTCTTAAGTAGAAAGAACAAATCTGGTGGTATAACACTATCTGACTTCAAAATAGAACTACCGAAGCTGTAGTAATCAAAACAGCATGCTACGGACATAAAAACAGGCACATAGACCAATAGAAGAAAATAAAAAACCCAGAAATAAGTCTACACATTTATGGTTAATTTGTTTTTGGCAAAGGAGTCAAGAACACTCAATAAAGTAAGTTTAGTCTTTTCAGTAAATGGTGCTGGGAAAGCTGGAGATACATGCACAGAAGAATTAAATCAAACCCTTATCTCACACGATATATAAAAATCAATCCACATAGAATTAAAGACTTAAACATAAGACCTGAAACTGTAAAAGTACTAAAAAAATTTTAAGAGAAAAGCTCCATAACATCGGTCTGGATAATGATTTTTTTTTTTCTTTTTGGATCACTTTAAGGCACAGACCACAGAAGCAAAAATAGGCAAATGAGATTACATAAAACTAAGAAGTTTCTGCACAGCAAACAATCAACAGAGTGAAGAGAAATCCTATGGGATGGGCAAAAATATTGCAAAACATACATCTGATAAGGGGTTAATAATAACCAAAATATTTAAGGAACTCAAACAGCTCATTGGCAAGAACAAATAACCCCCTTTAAAAAGAAGCAAGAGGCCTGATTAGAGATTTCTCAAAAGAAGACTTTTACCAAATGACCAACAGATGTGTGAAACAGTGCTCCATATCACTCACTTTCAGGGAAATGCAAGTTAAAATGACGATGAGATATCATCTCACAACTGTCCAATTGGCTATTGTCAAAAAAAGACAAAACATCACAAGAATTGATGAGAATGTGGTGAAAGGGAACCCTGGTGCACTGCTGGTGGGAATGTAAACTAGTACAGTCGTTATGAAGAGTAGTACCAGCCAGGCTCGGTGGCTCAGCCTGTCATCCTGCGCCTTTGGGAGGCTGAGGTGAGTGGATTGCCTGAGCCCGCGGGTTCGAGACCTGCCTGGGCAGCAAGACCTCATCTCTACAATAAATCAAAAAAAAAAATAAAAAAAATCAGCCAGGCGTGGTAGCGCATGCCTGTAATCCCAGCTACTTGGAAGGCTGAGGCGGAAGGATCGCCAGAGCCCAGCAGGTCAAGGTTGCGGTGGCCAGGAGCGGCCACTGCACTCCAGTCTGGGCGACAGAGTGAGACTCCAACTCAAAAAAAAAAAAAAAGAGTAGTATGGAGTTTCCCCAAAAAATTTAAACTAGAACTATGGTATGATCCAGCAATTCCACTGCTGGGTATATACAGCCAAAGGAAATAGTATATTTAGCGGATATCGGCACTCCCATGTTCACTGCAGCATTATTCACAATAACTAAGGAATGAAATCAACCAAAGTGTCCATTAAGGGCTGAATGGATAAAATAAAATGTCTTATATGTAACAAATGGAATACTTTTTAGTCATCAAAAAACCAAGGAAATCCTGTCTGTTTGTGAAAACATAGATAAATCTGGAGGACACAGCATTAAGTAAAATAAGCCAGTCACGGAAAGACAAACAGCACATGATCTTACTTATATGTGAAATCTTAAAAATTTGAACCCATAGAACCAACAAGTAGGATAGTGTTACCAGGAACTGGGGCCTGGGATGGGTGGGTGCTGGGAGATACTGATCAAGGGATACAAAATTATAGTTAAATAGAAGGAATAAGTCCAAGACATCTATTGAACAACATGGTGACTATAGTTAATAACAATGTATTGTATTGAAAATTGCTAAGTGTGTTGATGGATCTTAAGGGTTCTCATCACAAAAATGGTAAGTATGTGAGTAATGCATGTGTTAATTAGCTTTACTTAGTCATTTCATGATGTGTACATATTTCAAGACATATTGTACACATGGTAAATTTTTACAAATGTACTTGTCAATTTTTAAAAGTAAATTTTTAAAAAAGGATAAACAAGACAATTACTGTAAAAAACTGTAAGGGAATTTAGTCCAAAAAATTAGAAAAATACATAATAGACTTTGATTCTGGATTTTAGGATGCTAGATATTAATACAAGTATCAGTGGAGAAAAAAATAGTAACATTAACAAATCCAAATACTTATGCTGATATAAGACATGTCATTTTAAATTAGTAAGAATAAAATTATGCAATAAATGGTACTGGGGCAACTAAGTAACCATCTGGAAAAAAATAAGTAAAACTGGATTCTTCCTTTACTTCTTGCATTAAAATAGATTGTAGATTAATTAACAATTTTAAAGTAAGGTATCCACGGAGATAGAAGATTCTGGGGAAAATTAACATATATAATTTTGGAGTGAGCATGTATTTCTAAGCAAGATGCAAAACCCAGACCACAGTGAAGAGATTAATAAATCAGATGATTTGAAAAATATCAGAAGACATCAACTCATGAATGGAAAATAATATTTTCATACACATGACAGTTAATCTAGTTATCTTTGTAAAATGCTCTTATACATCAATGGGTAAAAATGAAAAAGAATGTAAAAGTTACAAAGATTAATAAGTAGTCCAAATGAAGAATATATAGTTTATAAATTTATGAAATGGTATTCAACCTTGCTTACAAGTTGAAGAAACAGATTAAAGCAATAGCCTAGTAGATTGGAACATACTAAAACATTTGCTGATGCTTTGCTGCTTACACAGTTATTTAAACTATAATATAGTACATTTCTGGAGGCTGAGGCGAGTGGAATGCCTGAGCTGGCAGGTTCCAGACAGGCCTGGGCAACTTGGCAAGACTTCGTCTCTATAATTAAAAAAAAAAAGACTGGCATGGTAGCATACACCTGTGGTTCCAGCTACTTGGAAGGCTGAGGTGGAAGGGTCACCAGAGCCCAGCAGGTCGATGCTGGGTGATTGTGAGCTTGCCACTGCACTCCAGCCTGGGTGACAGAGTGAGACTCCAATTTTAAAAAAAAAGATATATAGATATAGATATATAAATGTGTATATATGTATTTATTTATTTATGTTTATACTATATATGTGTGTGTGTATATATATATATATATATATATATATATATATAGTACAAACTTACTTTCACCATCATAGTTACACGTTAAATTTAAAGTCTCTTATATTAAAAGATCAATCTGTGATATTATGGATGCTATTGCTGAGTGTAGGGCTTGGGTTTAAAATAATTAATTTAAATAGAAAACAAAAGATGAAGATAATATACCATTAGTGCTTAATGCACATCAGACATAAATCTTTGTGTTTTGTGCATATTTAAATCTTCACAAAACTCCGTGAGGTAACAGACTTTGTTTATTTGATTCAGTCATAGTGGTGGTACAGGGTTTGAACGCAGCAGCCAGGCCGCAGAACCTGTACTCACAAACCCCCACCCTGGCTAGGGGTGTTCTAGGTGTGTTACGTATCCATACATGAGTTGAAACAGCAGAGCCCAAATGATTCAGGATCAAGAATCAGTGCCTAAAGTGCAAGTGGGAGTTTATATTGAATGGTTTCTTGAAAAACCATTCCATAAAAGCTTACAATTAAATAAAAGTTTCAAAAACCAACTTGCAGTATATTGAAACAGAGTGTGCCTTCCAGTTTCTTTCAATGTACAGCCTACATTTAGTAGCAATTCTACTTCTAGGAATTTATCTCCTGTGAATGTGCATGTAGAGATTAATTGTAGCGCTTTATAATAGTAAAACAATGTATCGACACAGCTCTCTATCAGTAGGTGACTAACAAGTTGATACATTTATACTCTGGAATAGCATGCAGTTTTGGGAA
The DNA here is from genome assembly GCF_000164805.1 of Carlito syrichta. Classification (NCBI taxonomy): domain Eukaryota; kingdom Metazoa; phylum Chordata; class Mammalia; order Primates; family Tarsiidae; genus Carlito; species Carlito syrichta. The sequence continues at coordinate 4,998 of NW_007231391.1, read as the reverse complement.
AGAATAGGATAAAAATATTTACTGATAATGAACTTCAAGTTTTTTTAAATCAAGAAATAGGATGTTATCTTGTTTGAAATTCCCAACATGAATATATACACAAATGTGCATGCAAATTAGAAATGTTTCTGGAAGTATACACAAGAAAAAACATGATAGGATTTTTCCCCTCTGTGTAAGAGGATTAGGGGTAAAACTGTTTGCAACAGGTGTGCGTATGACTTAAGCTACGTGAATTGCATGGTTTTTCCTTTAAAAACAAAGAATCGAAATGATTTTTAAAACAATAGTTATTTTAGTATAATTATTTTCATCAATTGAAATCTCTTCGGGATGAAAGCCCATTGTTAAAGTAGACTGATATAAAACCTGGAAAGGAACATGCTATACGAGGTAGTCGTTTGTAAGAGTAAAGGGCAGTGAGTGTGACGTGTGGATGTTAGTGTACTGGTAAGAAACAGATTTTCATGAGCTTTCAAGAGAAAAGGAGCAGCCTGCAGGTCAGGAGACCTAGCTAAGGAGGCCATTTGAAATAGCACAGAGGGAGTTTATTAGATTTTCTTTCGAACAAAACACATAACACGTGTCTCACTCAGGTTGTCATTCTCACGTCACAACAATTC
>NW_007231391.1:0-3933 GCF_000164805.1 Carlito syrichta | reverse complement strand
TATAGGCTGAACCATGTGAAATTGCCAATGTTTAAGTACTTTGACCCACAAAAAAATGGCAATTTCCTGTGATTCAAGCTAATAAATATACTTTGATTTTCTTTCAGTTTCAAATTGCATATTTCTGCAGCAAAACTGTAAAGGGAGAGCAGCACCCATTTACTACAGAGGCAGCTGTAGTTCAAACTGTTTCATTCCCTTCTAAGCCCTCCCCCCCCCTTTAAATTAATAGAGTAGATCTACTTCTTATGCTAAGATTTAATGAATAGATGCACACACACAAACACACACAAAAGGGTGCTGCAATACAGTAGACTTATTTCTTATGCTCAGATTTAATGAATAGACGCGCGCACACACACACACACACACACACAAGGCTGCTGCAATAGAGTAGATCTACTTATGCTAAGATTTAATGAGTAGATGCACACACACAAACACACACAAGACTGCTGCAATAGAGTAGATCTATTCTTATGCTAAGATTTAATGAGTAGGCGCACGCGTGCGCACACACACACACACACACACACACACACACACACACACAAAACAAGGCTGCTGCAATAATGAAGGAACCCAAAGGAAGACTGAACAATGGATTAGGGCCCCCTTGATAAGTAATCTGCCATAAGGAGGCACGATGATGTGAAGTATTCAACATTTCATTGTGCTGGAAAGTATTCTTGACATTCCCTTGGCCTTCACTAAATAACTTAGCTTTTGCTCTGTCCTCCACTCCCTCATCAACCTTTGTGTTCACAGACGCCCAGAGTTCTCATAGACAATCACCGTGAAAGGGCAAAAATGCGTAACTACAAGTCCATCGTGGTTTGGGTGAGTTCGCTGGGGTGAACCTTGTGATCAAAGGCTACACCTCGCGGTGTTGTGATAAAAATAGATGGCTTTGCTGTGGAAGCAGCCAGCTCTGTCCGCCACTTTGACCCTGGTTTTCTTCTAGGATGGCTTTCATTTGCATTTCAATTGACCGGGGTTCTAAATTCCTGCAACCCATCAACCACTAGGCTTTGCCATCTTTACCCTCACAGCCACTTCTCCAATTCTTGCTCTCCTTTGGTCTTGGGCGTTCCTGCCAGTATTTTTCATCTCATCGCCTCTGAGCTGAGTCCTTTGTCCGACAGTGAAGCCATGTGTTTGCCAGTTGGCTCCCACCTCAAAAATATTCACCAAATTGTTTCTTCTCTGTCACATAAGTGACTTCTGAGATGGCTTCCTTTGCAAGATGGCTTTCTGAATTACTGCGAGCGGCAATGGTTTGCCTAATATTTCTTCGCCAAATATTTCTTCGCCAGTACTTGAAACTCGGTTATTTTCCCTTCTGTCTCACAATGGTTCCATGCTAGCCTTTCCCCTCAAATTATGCCATTGATAAATTCGTGTCCTATCTCTAATATCTATGTGCTGCTGGTTGATGTATATATCATTTAGGCCGTCCTTTTATTTAAAAAAGACGGCTCTTTTCAGATTGTGAATTCAGATTGTGAGTCCCTTGTCTTAAGTTTTCTTCATGTGACTAGAACCTCAAATCATCTTTACAATGAGTATTTTTCTCATACTGTACATTTTTAAATAATACGGGTAAGCATAAATATTAATAATACTATACTGTTTTATGACCTTTTTGGTTAAAATTGTATATTATATCAAGTTATGTCACTGCTGGATTACATTCCAGAAGTTTCTGCTTATAAGAGACATATACATCCCTCTGACACATATATATATATATGAGAAAAGTTCTTCCTCATAAATAGCAGGACCTGAACCTTGTGGCTTATCTTCTACCCATGTTTCCAGTTCCTCTTTTTGTTCCCTTCTGACCATGCTTTGTGGAAAATTCTTTGCTTATGGCACTAAAAGCATATTCCTCCATTTACAAGTGTCCTTGTGGAGTAAACTTCGGAAGCTTTGGAAAAGATTCAAGTGTCAAGACACCAGTTCTGAAGTAGCCATGAGCATAAGAAGAAAAAAAAAGATGGGCGTTAAAAACATCAGCACTTAACCTCAGGATTGTGTCTATGAAATGGAAACTATTCAGAAGAAATCAGATTTGATCTGCATTCTGAAAATGAGAGCGTTTTTTTTTTTTTTCTTTTTTGGATTTAAACTTCTATCTCATATTTTGTATTCCTTAATGTCCTTATTAATCATTCAGATCAAATGGCTTGTCTTCCTTTCAGAGCCTTGAACATTTTAAAGATACCGTGTCATTCTTTTCAAAAGCGAGAAAGAGAAAAATTACTTAAGCAGAGGAAAGCGATCCCTGGGGAGCCATTGTGCTACACTCCAGCAAAAGCTTTATTAGCTAACCTTCTGACTGAAAGAAAAAATCAATTCAGATTTGGGAAAAGCTTGTATTTATTGTAAGGAAGTGTGCAAAGATTACTGAAAAATATTGCAAGAACTCAATGCAAATTTACTCTGGCAGCTTTTCTTCCTCCCCCCCCATCCTTGCTTCCCAAAATAATAAAAAAATTAAATGGTCAATAAATTTACATGAAGAGTGAATTGTCAACCCTTGAATCAGAATTAATTAGTTAATTAATTATGCAATCTCAAGTAAAAGCTAGGTTCTCTTGAAGATATTGCATATCAGTGTTGGCAAGTTACAACGAAAATACCTCTAAGCTGAGAGGAATTAGCCCTGTCACATTTTATTAATTTTCAGTAGACAAACTTTGAACACACACATTGAGTTCCCATATGTACTAGTGCTATAGGTTTCTTTTATTGTCCTCTTTAGAATCTTAGTACCAAGAGATTTTTTTTCCCTCCATCTGGGCTAAATTCTTTAAGCTGTGAGGCAAAGTACTTTTTTTTTGTTATGTCTGAAAGGGAACTACATTTGTGTGCTGTGATAAGACTGAGCAAGCCGTACTTACCTCTGAATTCAGATTCAGGAATACATATCATCTCACTCCTCCCCAGTGTTTTTTGGGATACCTGTTTGAACCTTGCCTAGAGCTTCTGGTTGCCAGCGGCCCTATAGATCACATCTTGGATCAAGGCCTGCCCACCTTCCAGAGCTCCAGAACAATCAGTGCTGTGTGGGTCATCCTCACCTTTTCTCACTTCTCTCCTCCCCTCTCCTTTTCTCTCATCTTCTCGACTCCTTCCTCTCTGTTGATCCTCACCTCCCAGGCTCCTTGGGTTGTGGCACAAGAAATGTGTCAGAGGCAAAAGATGAGTGCAGACCACCAGCCCACTTCCTCTCTCCTGGCATCTGAGTGCGTTTGATCAGAGGATTCCTAGTAATAAAGGTCCTACCTAGCTCTGCCGTCTAACCACGACTGACTTGAATACTAGCAATGTCAGATCAGGTAGGACTGTTTATCATCAGAGCAGACAAATGTCAGGTGAGCGGGACAGCACAGCAGGAAGGTGGGTAAGACTCCAGATTTGGACTCAAATTGCTTGGGTTCAGATGTTGGCTCTCCCATTTATTGGCTCAGTAAACTCGGACTAGTTGCTTAGCCTATTCGCACCTTGTTTCTTCGTCTGTGGAAGGCATTGCTGTACTACATACCTTATAGGGTTATTGTGAGAATCAAACAAATGTGAATTAATAATATAAATATAAACTAATAATGAATAATTATGTAATAAATAGTAAGCATAAATTAATAATGCGTGTGACGTCATCAATGACTCTCTCAGGTGATGGGAGCAAATGTCTGACTCTAGTGGGCTTTGGGGAGGAAATGAGATAATGAAAAGGAGACAGCAAGCAGTGGATACTTTTTCTAGAAGTCGGGGTGCTTAGAGAAAGGCTGGGGTAGCATACCAAGAGGGGCACGCATGAGCAGAAGAAAGTGTGAGCGGAAGCTGTCGAGATTCAGGCCATCAGGCACGACCCTCACTGGAGATGGTGGTAGAAAGTCCACACCCATCGAGAGCCTGGATACAGAA
>NW_007231390.1:0-9896 GCF_000164805.1 Carlito syrichta | reverse complement strand
TAGCCAGCAGGCTAGCTACTTAATTCACCAGTTAAGTCAGCTCGCTAGCCAACTGTTCAGCTAGTTAGCTTGGTATTTAAGTCAGCTGGCAAGCCAGCGAGTTACATAGGTAGCTAGTTATTTAAGACTGCTGATTAGCCCCTGTCTAGCAAGTGATGTCTGCTAGTTAAGTCAGCTGGCTAGTCAGCTGGTTATCTAGTTATGTCAGCTAGTTGAGTCAGCTGGTTAGTTAAGTCTTCTGGTTAAGTCAGCTACCTATGTAGTTGTCACATACCTAATTCAGCTAGTTAAGTCTGCTTTATAATTAAGTCAGTTGGTTAAGACAGCTATCTAGCTAGTTAGCTAACAGATTGTCAGTAGGTTGAGTCAGGTAGTTAGCTAGTTAACTAACTTGTTAAGTCAGCTGATTGAGTCAGCTAACTAGCTAGTTAGCAAATAGGTTGAAGCAGCTAGTTGACTAGGCTAGCTAGCTAGTTAGCTAACGAGTTAAGTCAGCTACTTTAGCCACCTAGGAAGCTCGTTAGCTAACAAGTTAAGACTGATGACTAACTCAGCTAGCTAGCACGTTAGATAACGAATAGGCTAACTCTTTAGCAATCATGTTAAGAAACCTAGCTAGTTAGGCAGCTAATTATTTGAGTGAGCTTGTTAGCTAGGAAGCTAGCTAGTTAGCTAACTGTTTAAATCAGCTGGCTAGCAAGGTAGCGATCTAGTTAGTTAACTATTTAAGTCAGCTGTCTAGCTAGTAGCTAGCTAGTTAATTAACCTAATAAAGTCAGCTGGCTAGCCAGCTGCCTAGCTAGGTAGTGAGGTAGATAAGTCATTTGGCCAGCCACCTGGCTAGTTGGTGAATTCAGCTAGTTAAGAGAGCTGGCTACCCAACTGGCAAGGTAGGTGGCTAGGTAGATAAGTCAGCTAGATAGCCACCTGGCTAGCTAGTGATGCCTTCGAGTTGTCAGTTGGCTAGCAAACTGGTTAACTGGCTAAGTCAGCTAGTTTAGTTGGCTGTCTGGGTAAGTATCTAGCTAGATAAGTCAGCTTGCAAGCCAGCAGGCTGACTGTTCAAGTCAGCTAGTTAAGTCAGCTAGCCAGCCTTCTGGCTCGGTAGGTAGCTAGCTAGTTATGTGAGCTGCCAATACAGCTTGCTAGCTTAAGTTAGGTATGTAAGTCAGTTGTCTAACCAGCTTGCTAGATAGGTTAAGTCTGCTGGTTAAGTCAGCTGGAAACCAGTGGGCTACCTAGTTAAGTCAGCTCATTAAGTCAGTTGGCTATCCAATTCGTTAGTTAGTTAAAAAGCTAGTTAATGCAGATGGCTATCCATCAGGCCAGCTAGTTATTTCAGCTAGATATGTCAGCAGGTTAGCTAGGAAGCTAGCTATATATGTCAGCCAGTTATGTCAGCTAGCTATCTAGTTAAATTAACTAGTTATGTCAGCTGGCTAGCTAGATAGCTAGCTAGGTAGCTAGTTAGTTAAGACAAGTAGTTAAGCCAGCTAACTAGGTAGCTAGCTGGTTAAGTCAGCTAGTGAAGTCAGTTTGCTAACTAGTTAACTCATCAAGCTAAGTCAGGTGGCTAGCCAGTTGACTCTGTGGGTAGCTAGCTAGTTAAGTCAGCTGGCTAGCCAGTCAACCTCCTAGTTAAGTAACCTAATTAAGTCATTCCACTAGCCAGCTGGTTAGGTATGTAGCTAAGTAGTTAAGTCAGCTGGCAATCCAGCACATACATAGGTAGTTAGCTAGTTAACTTGGCTGTCTATTCAACTGGCTAGCTAGGTAGCTAGGCAGTTAGGTCAACCTTCTAGCCAGCTTGCTAGCTACTTAAGTCACTTAGTTAAGTCAGCTGGCTAGACAGCTGGCTAGCTCGGTAGCTAGATAGTTAAGTCAGCTGTCTAGCCCTCTGGGTAGCTAGTAAAGCCACCTAGTTAAGTCAGCTCAATATCCAGCTGGCTAGCTAGGAAGCTTGTTACTTAAGTCAGCTGGCTAGTCAACTGGCTACATATTTATGTCACCTAGTTAAGTCATCTGGCTAGCCAGCTGGCTAGCTATATAGCAAGCAAATTAATTCAGCTGTCTGGCAAGCAGGTCAGCTATTTAAGTCAGCTAGTTAAGTCAGCTGTCTTGCCAACTGGGTAGCTATGTAGCGGGCTTAAGTCAGTTGGCTAGCAAGCAGGCTAGCAAATTACATCAGTCACTTAAGTCTGCTGACTAGCCTGCTAGCTAGCTAGGTAGAGAGCTAGTTAAGTTAGCTGGGTAGCCAACTAGTAACTAGTTAAGTCTGCTAGTTGTTCCAACTGGCTAGCTGGTTAAGTCAACTAGTTAAGTCAGCTGGCTAGCCAGCTGGATAACTAGAACCAACACAGTTAATTCAGCTGACTTGCCAGCTGGCTAATTGTTTAAGTCAGCTAGTTAATTCATCTGGATTCCCAGCTGGCTAGCTAGGTAGCTAGCTAGTAAAGTCTGCTGGCTAGGCAGCTGTCTAGCTAGTTAAGTCACCCAGTTATGTCAGCTCTCTAGCTAGCTGATTAACTAGGAAGCTAAGTAGTTAATTCGGCAGGCAAGCCAGCAGTATATGTCAGTAGCTAGCTAGTTAAGTCAGTTTGCTAGCCACCTAACTAGCTGGAGATGTCAGCTTGTTAAGTCAGCGGGCTAGCCTGCTGTCTAAGTTGTTATGTCAGATATTTGAGTCAACTGGCTAGCTGGATAAGTCAGCTAGTTAATTAGTTCAGTTAACTAGTCGGCCAACTAGTTGGCAGACTAGATTGTTCAACAAACAAGGAGGAAACAAGTTAACCTTGCTAACTAGTGGGCCAACTCATTAGTCAGATAGCCCAGCTAGGTAATCAGTCAAGTAGTCAGCCAACGTGTTAAACAAGCTAAGTAGTCTGCCTACTCAGCCAAAAATTTAAGTCTCCTAGCTAACTCGTTAACCAACAAGTTAAGACAGCTAGTTAACTCGTTTACTGTAGGGTTCCAGCCCCTGCACGTTTTGGCGAGTCCCTTGGAATATGTGGTGGCATCAGCGAATGTGTAGAAACATATTAAAAGAAAGAAAGATGGAAGGATAGATATAAAGAGGAAGAAACAGAAAGAAAGTGAACAACTGTTCAGTTAAATGAGCAGAAGCAATTTATTGAAAGTTACAGCAGGTATTTTCCCCAAAATTTTAGACAGTCTCACAAGTCTTTCATGTGAATACAAAGCCAGGTGCAGGAGGAGCATCCCCCACCCACCAGATGTTTTCTCAGGTATGAGGAAGGACAAACCCCAAGATTGTCTTATTGGTCCCTTTGCTGGTTAATGCTCTTCAAAAGCAGTGCAACAATCCCTACTAGCCTAATGATGTTCTGATAATCAATAACTTCTAAAGCTCACTCAGTACCCATGTTGATTAGCTTAAACTTTGTTACTTTTCTATTCTATGCTAATACTACTTACACAATGCTACAGAAGCTCTTAATTATAGCTTAAGACAATTCCTAAAGAATTTAGCCCAGTCCAAATATCATGCTAGGCTCTATAGGATATGGCCCAGCCCAAGGTTCATGGTGTGCCACTTTTTGGAACAATAGACTGCAATCTCTTAACAAAATGGCTATTCTAAAGTCCTATATATCTATCCTAATTTCTACGAAAGTTTCTAATTCCTGATCCTAATATATAAAGCTGATCATCAGCAACAAAGCTTCTAAAAATAAAACCCAAATATAAACTGTAAATGTACTAAGGCCAAAACCACAATAGTAGAAAATGGAGACAATGAAATTTCTAAAGTTAACTGTATTCTTATTAAACCTCAAAATATCATGATTGATCATGCTTGAACTAACATGATTCCCTGACATTAGCATGACAAATTCTACAATACTGTCTATGAGTAAAATAAATTCAATTTCTATAATAGGTAGAAAAACTGGTAAGCCAGTTGACTTAATTAGCTAGCTACCTATGTAGCAAGGTGACTAGCCAGCTGAATTTTCTAGCTGATTTAACCAGCTAGCCAACTAGCTTGCAAGCTGACTTAACTATCTAGCTACCAGCTAGTCATTGGATAGCCACTTGAATTAACTAGCAGAATTAATCAACTAGCCAAGTGACTAGCCTGCTGACTAAACTAGTTGACTGAACTTGTTAGCCAGCTGGCTAGCCAGCTGACTTAAGTAGTTGACGTCATTAGCTAACCAGATGTCTAGACAGATGACTTAACTAGTTAACTACATAGGTATCCCACATGTTTGTCAGCTGATTTAACAATCTAGCTACCTAGGTATCCAGCTGACTAGTGAGCTGACTTAACTAGGTGGCCTAACTAGCTAACGAGCTGGCTAGTCAGCTGACTTAATGAGTTAGCTGCCCAGCTAGGCAGGTGGCTAGCCAGCTGACTTAACTAGCTGAGTTTAGCTAGCCAGCTGACTTTACTAGGTGAAATAACTAGCTAGCTAGCTGACTTATCCAGCTGACTTAACTAGACAGCTAGCTGACATAACTTGCTGACTTAACTTGCTTGCTACCTATCTATCCAGCTGTCTTAACCAGCTGAAATAACTATCTAACCAGTTGTCTAGTCAAATGACTTAATAGCTTTTTAACGATCTAGCGAGTTGGCTAGCCAACTGACTCAATGAGGTGATTTAACTAGGTAGCCGACTGGTTACCAAGCTGACTAGCTAGGTGATTAAAGAGCTAGGTAGCTCGCCAATCAGGTGACTAAACTAGCTGAATTAACTAGTAATCCAGTTGGCTAGTCAGCTGACATAACTAGTTCTCTACCTCTCCAGCCACCTGGAAAGCCAGCTGACTTAACTAACTTACATAATTAGCTAACCAGCTGGCTAGCAAACTGGCTTAACTAGGTCACTACCTGTCATAACTAGTTGTCTTTACTAGGTGGCCTGCTTTCTAGCCAGCTGTATTAACTAGCTTGCTACATACCTCACCATCTGGCTATCCAGCTGAATTAACTAGGTGACATATCTAGCTAGCCAGCTGTCTTGCCAGCTGTATAAATATCAAGCTACCTAACTATCCAGTGGGCTAGTCAGCTGACGTAATAAGGTGCCATAACCATTTAGCCAGCAAGGTACAGAGCTGACATAACTAGCTAGCTACATAACTAGCAAGCTAGCTAACAGGCTGACTTAACTAGCTGACTTAACTAGCTAGCCAGGTGGCTGGCCAACTGATTAATTGCCTAGCTACCTAGCTAGACAGCAGGCTATACAGCTGACTTAACTTGCTGACTTAATGAAGTAGCCAGCTAACTAGCCAGCAGACTTAGCTAGTTAGCTACCTAGCTAGACAGCTGAATAGCCAGCTGACTTAACTAGCTGACATAACTAGATGCTGGCTAGCCAGCTGATTTAACTAGCTGTCTACTTACATATCCTGCTGACTTGCCAGCTGACTTAACTACCTAACTACCCAGCTAATCTGCTGGCCAGTGTGCTGACTTAACTAGGTGACTTAAATAACTAGCCATTTGGCTAGCCAGCTGACTTTACCAGCTAGCTAGCTAGTTGACTTACTCGTTTTCTAACATGCTTGCTAGCTTTCTTTTTATCTGACTTAACTCGCTAACTAACAAGCTAGCCAGCGGACTCAACCATCTTACGTAACTCATTAGCTAACTAGCTAGCTATCTGACGCATCCAGCTGACTTAACTCGTTAGCTAACTAGTTAGTTAGCCTACTCAACCACCTGACTAATCCCATTTGCTAACTAGCTAGCTTGCTGACTCAACCAACTGATTTACACTTCAGTTAAGTAGCTAACTACCTGACTCAACCTGCTGACTTAACCCAAGATAACTAGCAAGCTAGCTGTGTGAACCAGCTGACTAAGTAAGAAAGCTGACTTAACTAGCTTACTAGCTAGCTGACTTAACTACTTAGCTAGCTGAATTAACTGGCGGACTTAACTAGTTAGCTTGCTGACTTAACTACCTGAATTAAAAAGTTAGCTAACTATTTAACTAGCTAAATAACAAGCTGACTTAACTAATTGGCTAACAAGTTAGGTAGCAGACTTAAGTAGCTGACTTAAATAGTTAGCCAATTAGTGAGCTAGCTGACTCAGCTATCTGAGTTAGCTAGCTAGCTGTTTAGCTAGCAGACTTAGTTAGCTGGCATAACTAGTTGGCTAACGAGATTGCTAGCTGATTTAACGAGTTGGTTAACGAGTTAGTTACCTGTTTTAACTAGTTGATAAACGAGTAAATTAGCTGACTTAACGAGTTGGTTAACAAGTTAACTATGTGACTTACCTTGTTGGGTGATGAGTCGGCTGACTAGTTAGCTGGTTTAACTCGTTGGCTGACTACATGGCCGAATTGTTAGCTGTCATAACAACTTGGTTGATTAGACGGCCGACTAGTTAGCTGGGTCAAATCGTTTACTAAGTAATTGGCCTACTAGTTAGCTCAGTTAACTTGATGGCATGCTGTTTTTCTGAAGAAACTATTTGGCCGACTAGTTGACCAACTATTTACCTGGTGTAACTAGTGGGGTTACAAGTTAGCTGAGCTAACTTATCAGCTGACAAGTTGGTTGACTAAGTCGGCTGATTGGTTAGCTAACTAAAGTATTTGACTGGGTAGTAGGCTGACCATTAGCTGACTTAACTAGTCAGCCTGCATGTGAGCTGACAGGTGAGCTGAATTAACAAGTCAGCCAGTGAGTGAGCCGATTTGTCAGCTGAGTTAACTAGTCAGTCGGTGAATGAGCCGAATCCTCAGCTTATTTAAGTAGTCGGCCAGCACCTGAGCCAAACTGTCAGGTGACTGACTAGCCTGCTAACCAGCCAGCTTATCTTGCCAGCCACCTAGCTAGCCAGCTGGGTATCTAGCTGACTTACCTAGCTGACTTAACTGAATTGCCATCCAGCTAGCCAGCTGGTTTAACTAACTAGCTATCTAACTAGACACATGGATATCCACTGGAATTAACTAGCAGAATTAACGAACTAGCCAGCTGGCTAGTCAGTTGACTCAACTAGGTGAATAAACTCGTTAGCCAGGTGGAGAGCCAGCTGATTTAACTAGCTTACAGCACTAGCTAACCAGGTGGCTAGCCAGCTGATATAACTAGTTAGCTACATACGTATCCCGCATGCTTGTCAGCTGACTGAACTATCTAGCTAACAAGGTATCCAGCTGGCTAAAGAGCTGGTTTAATTAGGTGACCTTACTAGCTAGCCAGCTGGCTAGTCAGCTGACTTAACTACCTGACTTAACTAGCTAGCTACCTAGCAAGCCAGCTGAATATATTAGCTGAAATAACTAACTTGATACCTAGCTAGCTCTCTAGCTAGCTAGCTGACTTATCTAGCTGACGTAACTAGTAAGCTAGCTGACATAACTAGCTGACTTAACTAGCTAGTTATCTAGCTAGCCAGGGGAATTAACTAATTGAAATAACTAGCTAGCCAGTTGTCTAGCCAACTGACATAACTAGCTTTTCAACTAGCTAGCAAACTGGCTAGTCAACTGACATAAGGAGGTGACTTAACTAGTTAGCCAACTGGTAAGCAAGCTGACATAACTAGTTGATTAAAAATCTCAGCCTCCTACTTGATCAGCCTGCTAACCAACCAGCTTATCTTGCCAGCAGCCTAGCTAGCCTGCCGTCTATCCAGCTATCTTAACTAGCTGACTTAACTAGATAGACATCCGGCTAGCCAATTGGCTTAACTAGCTAGACACCTAGCTAGCCACCCAACAAGCCAGCTCACTTAACTCGCTGACAACTAGCTAATGAGCTGGCTAGACAGCAGACTTAATTAACTAGCTACCTTCCTAGTCAGGTGGCTAATCAACTGACTTAACTAACTGACGTAACTAGCTAGCTACCTAGCTACCCAGATGACTAGCCACTTGAACTAACTAACTTAACCAGCTATCCAGCTGGCTAGCCAGGTGACTCAACTATGTGACTTAACTCGTTAGCCTGCTGGCCAGCCAGCTGACTTAACTAGCTGACGTCATTAGATACCCAGCTGGCTAGCCAGGTGAATTAATTAGCTAGCTACCTATGTATACTGCTGGCTTGCCAACTGACTTAAGTACCTAGCTGCCCAGCTATCCAGCTGACTATCGTGCTGACTTAACTAGGTGACAACTAGCTAGCCAACTGGCTAGCCAGCTGACTAAACTAGTTTGCTACACAGCTAGGCAGCTGGTTAGCCAGCTGACTTAACTAGCTGAGTTAACTAGCTAGCCAGCTGAATTAACTAGCTGACTAAACTAGTTAGCTACCTAGATAGCTAGCTGACTTTATTGTCTGAAACAAATAGCTAGCTACCTACCTAGCTATCTATCTAGTTGGCCAAATTAACTAGCTAGCTAGCTGACATAACCAGCTGACTTAACTAGCTACCTTGCTACCAGCTGACTTAACTGGCTGACATTACTAGCTACCCAGGTGTGTAGCCATCTGAGTTAACTAGCTTTTTATCTAGTTGACAAGCTGGCTAGCCATCTGACTTAACTAAGTAAATTAACTAGCTAGCCAGATGGCTAGACAGCTGACTTAACTACATAGCTACCATGATAGGCAGTTGACTAGCCAGCTAAGCTAACTAACTGACTTCACTAGTTAACCAGCTGATGTGACTATATAGCTGCCTCACTATCCAGCTGATTTAACTACCTGACTCATCTAGCTAGCAACCTAGCTAGACAGCTGGCTGGCCAGCTAACTTAACTAGCTGATTTAACCAGCTAGCCAACTGGATAGCCAGTTGACTTAACTAACTGAAATAACTAGCTAGCCTTCTGAATGGCCAGCTGAATTAACTAGATGATTTAACCAGCTAACCAGCTGGCTAGCCAGCTGATTAAACAAGCTGGCTACCTAGCTAGCCAGCTGGGAAGCGAGCTGAATTATGCACCCGACATAACCAACCAGCCAACTGGCTAGACAGCTGACTTAACTAGCTTGCTACCTAGCCATCCAGCTGGCTAGTCAACTGACTTAACTAGTTGAATTAACCAGATAGCGAGCTAGGTAGCCAGCTGACTCAAATAGCTGATGTAATTAGTTAGGCAGTTGTCTAGACAGCTGACTTAACTAGCTCTATGCCAAGCTAGCTAGCTGGCTAGTCATCTGACTTAACTTGGTGACTTAATTAGCTAGAGTGCTGGCTATCCAACTGACATAACTAGCTCGCTACCTAGCTATCCAGCTTCAAGTCTGTTGACTTTACTAGCTGCCATAAACAGCTGGTCTGCTTGCTAGTCAACTGAATTAACCAAGTTGATATATAGCTAGCCAGCTGACTAGCAAGCTGAATTAACTAGTCGACTTAACTAAGTAGCCAGCTGTCTAGCCAGTTGACGTAAGTAGCCAGTTACCTAGATAGCCAACAGGCTAGCCAACTGACTTATCTAGGTGACTTAAATAGATAGCCACCAGGATAGACAGTTGACTTATCTATCTAGCTACCTTATAGCCAAATGTCTAGTCAGCTGATGTATCTAGGTGACTTAACTAGCTAGCCAGCTAGCTGGTTGGCTGACCTAACTGCCAAGGTACCTAGCTAACCAGCTGGATAGTCATTTGACTTAACTAGCTAGCTATGTACATAGCCAGTTGGATTGCCAGCTGACTTAACTATTAGCTAACTAGCTAACCAGCTGGATATTGAGCTGACTTAACTAGGTTATTTAACTCACTAGTTAACTGGCTAGCCAGCTGACTTAACTAGCTAGGTACCCAGCTAGGCAGCTGGCTCGTCAGCTGACTTAACTCACTGATTTAACTAGCTAGTAAGCTGACTTAACTAACTGACTTAACCAGCTAGCTATGAAGATAGTCAGTTGGCTTAACTAGCTAGTTTAAATAACAGCTAAATAGCTAGCTATCCAGCTAGCCACCTGACTTTACTAGCTGACATAACTAGA
>NW_007231389.1:46295-88559 GCF_000164805.1 Carlito syrichta | reverse complement strand
ACACCCATGATCATATCACTAGATGCAGAAAAAGCTTTTGATAAAATCCAGCACCCCTTCTTGATAAAAACCCTTGAACATCTAGGCATACGGGGAACATACCTCAAAATAGTAAAAGCCATCTACGAGAAACCCACAGCCAGCATACTCCTAAATGGACAAAAATTGGAACCAATTCCCCCGAAAACTGGAACTAGACAAGGATGCCCACTCTCTCCCCTCCTGTTCAACATAGTATTGGAAGTCCTGGCTAAAGCAATCAGAGAAGAGGAGGCAATCAGAGGTATTCAAATAGGAAAAGAGGAAGTCAAGTTATCTCTCTATGCAGATGATATGATGGTGTACCTTGAAAACCCAAGAGAATCTGTCAAAGCCTTCCTTACATTGATAAAAGCCTTTGGAAAAGTCTCAGGATACAAAATAAATGTACAAAAGACAATCGCATTTCTCTACACCAATAATAAACAAACAGAAACCCAAATAAAAAACACAGTTCCATTCACAATAGCCACAAAAAAAATGAAATACCTTGGCATCTTCCTAACCAGAGACATGAAAGACCTTTACAATGAAAATTACAAAACACTGCTCAAAGAAATCAAAGCCGACATGAACAAGTGGGAAAATATCCCATGCTCATGGATCGGAAGAATCAACATTGTGAAGATGTCCATCTTACCTAAGGCAATCTACAAATTCAATGCAATACCCATTAAATTACCAACAACATTCTTCTCAGACCTAGAAAAAACAACACAGGAATTCATATGGAAACACAAACATCCAAGAATAGCCAGAACAATCCTCAGCAAAAAAAAACAAAGCAGGTGGTATCACAATACCAGATTTCAAACTTTACTATAAAGCTACAATCATCAAAACAGCTTGGTATTGGTACAGGAACAGGCATATAGATCAATGGAACAGAATTGAGATTCCAGAAGCAAAACCTCAATTTCTCAACCAACTCATCTTCGACAAAGCCCCCACCACCTACCAATGGGGAGAGGAGAACCTATTCAGTAAATGGTGCTGGGAAAATTGGCTGACCACACGCAGAGATTGAAACAGGACCCCTATCTATCCCCATGCACAAAGGTTAACTCCAAATGGATCAGAGACCTAAATGTAAAACCTCAAACCATAAGAACCTTAGAAAAGGAAGGAAATACTCTCATGGAAATCGGAACTGGCATCCAATTCCTGTACAAAACCCGAAACCCACAGGACTTAAGAGAGAAGATAGACAAATGGGACCTTATTAAACTGACAAGCTTCTGCAAAGCCAAAGAAACCATCAAGAGAGCAGGGAGACAGCCTACAGACTGGGAAAAAGTATTTGCCAACTCTAGGTCTGACAAAGGCTTAACATCCTGGATCTACAAGGAACTGAAGCTTACTGAAAAGAAGAAAACAAACAACCCCATTATAAAATGGGCAAAAGACATGAACAGACAATTTCACAAAAGAAGACATTCCGAGCAGCCAACAAAACACATGAAGAAATGCTCAACCTCATTAATCATCAGGGAGATGCATATCAAAACCACAATGAGATACCACCTAACTCCAGTCAGAATGGCAATTATCAACAACTCAAAAAATAACAGCTGCTGGAGAGGGTGTGGTGAAAAGGGAACACTTCTACACTGTTGGTGGGAGTGTAAACTAGTGCAACCTCTGTGGAAAGCAGTGTGGCGATTCCTAAAAGCTCTAAAAATTGACCTTCCATATGACCCTGCAATCCCCCTACTGGGAATATACCCTGAAGAACACAAATCACTCTATAAAAAAGATACCTGCACACGTATGTTTATCGCAGCATTGTTCACAATAGCAAGAACCTGGAAACAACCATGCTGCCCATCAAAAGAGGACTGGATTAAAAAAATGTGGTACATATACACGATGGAATACTACGCAGCCATAAAAAAGAACAAAATCATGAATTTCGCTGCAACCTGGATGGAACTAGAGTCTATAATACTGAGTGACCTCTCACAAAAACAAAAATCCGAATATCACATGTTCTCACTCATATAATGGACCTTGAACATCCAATGCAATACTATGAGAAAATGACTGATGGTACTGGGAAACTATGGGGGGGAGGGGGATGGGATTCAGTAGCAAATATCTGTCGGGGGATGGGAAAACACTTCTTATCTACAGGGTGCCTGAATGAAACATCATTGTACACCTAACCCTTAACTGTACCCCACAAAACCATAATAAAAAATACTGATTAATGAAAAAAAAATAATTAGCAAACTTCTAGCAAGATTGACAAACAAGAGAAGACACAAATTACTAATAACAGAAACAAATAAAGGATATATTACTACAGATGCTGTTGATATCAAAAGAATGACAAACAAATATTATAAACAGTTCTACACACATAAATTTGACAACTCAGATGAAATTAACTACTTCCTCAAAAAGTATACACTACTAAAATTCGCATAATATGAAATAGATCATTTAAACAAACCTAAGATTACTAAGAAAATTGAATTAATTATAGATCTCACAAAATAAGAAATCTCTAGACATAGAAGGTTTTACTAGAGAATGCTACCAAATGTTAAAGAAAAATTAAAACCAATTGTATACATTATTTGTATTAAATTGCTAGGAATACTACAATGAAACATCATGGGTTGGGTGGCTTAAACAACAGAAACTTACTAATTCACAGTTCTGGAGGCTAGATGTCAAGAAGCAAGGTGTTAATAGGATCAATTTTTTTTCCTGAGACTTCTCTCCTTGGCTTGCAGACAACTGCTTTCTGACTGTCTCCTCACTTGGGTTTTCCTCTGTATGTGTGCATACCTACCTGATCTCTCTTGGGTATCCAAATGTCCTCATAAAAACATAGCCATACTGAACACCCATAATACCTCTTAAAAGACTGTAACCCAAAGTATAGTCACATCCTGATGTACTAAGGGTAAGCAGGTCAACATATAAATTTGGGGAGAACACAGTTCAGTCTATAACTATTTTTTTACAGAAAGCAGAAGAGGAGGGAACACTTCACAATTCATTTTATGAAACTATGGTTTCAATGCCAAAACTTGACAAAGACAGTGAAAAACAAACAAACAAAAAGCGAAGAAAACTACAGACTAATATTCCTTATGAATATAGATGCAAAAATATTAACAAAACAATAGTTAATAAGGATCAGCTATATATATATACACATATATGATATATATAATAAATAATTATACAGCATAAACAAGTAGAGTTTATTCTAGGAGTTCAAGGCTGTTTCAATATTTGGAAATCAATCAGTATAAAACAATATATTAAAAAATTTAAGAAGAAAAGTCTCATATCAATAGATGCAGAAAAGTATTTGACAAAATTAACTCAAAATGGGTCATATATTAAAATGCAGTCAAAGAGCAATGGAAATTCTAAAAAAGAAAGGGGGGTGGAGAGAGAGAAAAAAACTCCGTGATGTTTTATTATGATATTTCTCAATCTTGAAGTAATCTTTGGGGTCTAGAGCTTGGCAAAGGTTTTCAAAACACAATCTACAAAATGAAAAAATAATAATTTTGTCCTTATTAAAATTGAAATTTATGCTCTGTGAAATACTGTTAAGAGCATGAAAAGCCGGGATCGGTGGCTCAGCCTGTAATCCCGCGCCTTTGGGAGACTGAGGTGAGTGGATTGCCTGAGCCCGCGGGTTCGAGACCCGCCTGGGCAGCAAGACCTCATCTCTACAATAAATCAAAAAATCAGCCGGGCGTGGTAGCGCATACCTGTAATTCCGGTTACTTGGAAGGCTGAGGCGGAAGGATCGCCGGAGCCCAACAGGCGAGGCTGTGGTGGCCGGAAGCGGCCACTGCACTCCAGTCTGGGTAACTGAGTGAGACTCCAACTCAAAAAAAAAACAAGAGCATGAAAAGACAAGCTATAGAGTGTGTCAAAATATTTGCAAACCACTCATCTGAAAAAAGAGTTAACTATATATGAAACTCTCAAAACTCAAAGGATAAAAAACCCAAATGATCATATTAGTAAACAGGCAAAAGACACGAAGAGATATTTCACCAAAGAGGATGTATGTGTATACATATATACATGTATAATGCATATATGAATATATATGCATAATGCATATATGTAATATATATGTATGTATGATGGATGTGTATGTACATATATATTACAAACAAGCATATGTAGAGATGTTCAACATCATTGGCTGTTGGGGAAATGTAAATTGAAATCACAATAAAATATCACTACATGCCCAACAGAATGACTCAAATATAAATAGTGAGACAATCGAATGCTGGTAAGAATGTAAAGAAACTTATTTGTTGCAGGTAATAATTGAAAATGGTACAGCCATTCTGGGAAGTAATTTGTTAGTTTCTTAAAAAGCTAATCATATTGCCGGGCTTGGTGGCTCAGTCTGTAATCCCACGCCTTTGGGAGGCTGAGGTGAGTGGATTGCCTGAGCCCGCGTGTTCGAGACCCTCCTGGGCAGCGAGATCTCATCTCTACAATAAATCAAAAAATCAGCCGGGTGTGGTGGCGCATACCTATAATTCCGTCTACTCAGAAGGATCGCCGGAGCCCAGCAGGTCGAGGCTGCGGTGGCCGGGAGCGGCCACTGCACTCCAGTCTGAGCGACAGAGTGAGATTCCAACTCAAAAAAAACAAAAAAAAAGCTAATCATGCAACTATCATATAACCCAACAATTATACTCCTGACATTTATCCCAGAGAAATGAAATATTCACACAAAACCTGTGCATGGATATTTATAGCAGCTTTATTCATAACAGCTAAAAACTGAAGACAATCCAGATGCCCTCTAATAAGTGAATGGTTAAACAAACTATAATACATTCATACCATGGCACTACTCAGCAATAAAAGGGAATACCCTAATGATACATACATGCATTTACCTGAAAAAAATTCCAGGGAGAAAAAATAATCCAAAAAGATCAGAAATGGTATGATTCCATTTATATGACATTCTAGAAATGACAAAATTATGCAAATGGAGAACACATTCAGGGTGACCAGTAAAGAAGTGAACAGTTGAGGGAGGAAAGAGAGTCTGGTTATAAAAGAGCAATATGAGGATCCTGGTGGTAACAAACATTCTGTATTTTGATTGTATGAAGAACATATTCTGATTGCAATACTGTACTGTGGTTTTGTAAGACGTCACCACTGGGGGAAGCTAGGTAAAACGTACATAAAATTCCTCTCTACTATTTCTTATGGCAGCATGAGGAACTAAAAATATCTCAAAATAAAAGCTTGATTAAAACTTTAAAAAAGAATAGTGCTCAAGAATTTTCCAAAGTTGGTGAAAGAATTCCACCCCAAATTTTGAGAAGCTTTATAAATCTAGCGCAGAATGATTTCAAAGAAAAACATCAATTTAACAAAAGTTAAATCGAAAGTTTTAAAAGTAGCCAGAAGAAAAGGCATTTACATTTGAAGAAGCAGCTATAGATTGATGGCTGACTTCATAACCATGGTGGAAGAGCAAATAAAATAAATGATAAAGCAAAATGCCAACAAAATAAAAAAATCAAAGCAAAACAGAAAACTTCACCATAAAACATAAAACAAATGAAGAAAAAAAGCTATCTAGAGTTGTAAGCCCAATGAAAACATCCTCTGAAAGTGAGGCAAATCCAGATATTTTCAGACAAATAACTTCTGTGAGAAATCACTACAAAGAGATCTATCTGTACTGGAAGAAATAGCCAAAGGAATTCTTTATGCAGATACAAATATGTAAATACAGAACGATGAAGCAAAAAGGAACTGAAAATATACTTGTAAATATAAAGCAATACTGACTGTACAAAATGGTAATAATACAGTCTTGTGGACTCAAATTAAATGTAAAATTAAATGCATATAAAATGTATATAAAAAGCAAAGAGGAATAAAAATTTTAAATGATTCTAAAACTAACATTATTGAGGAAGTAGAAAAATAATTTGTTTTTAACTGAGAAAGTCAAGAATACACATTTTAATCTCGAGTTCCCTTGAAAAGAATGGTAGAAGAATAAATAACTAACAAGTTATTAAACATGTTATTAAAGGGGAAAGTAGAATAATGAAACTATTTTATTAATCCAAAAAAGTTAGGCAAAAGAATAAAAAAATCCATATATAAAAATTGGTCAAATGGAAAACACATGGTGGTATAATGAATAAAAATAAACTGTAACACTAGTTATAATAAGTGTAACTAGAAACAATTCCAATTAGAAGAGTACAGTTGTAAGACTTTAAAAGAAAAACTCTGTCACCTACAAAAAATATCTGAAAAATAAGAAAATAGACAATTTGAAGTAAAAGCATCCAAAAGATACATCATAATGCATCAACAACATAAAGTGCATATCACAATAATATCTCATTTGACTTTATTTCAAATTTTACTAGTGATTAAGGTATTTTATATTGAATCCCATGAAGATATATTGATTCTAGTTAAGTATGTACCTAATAATGTATCATCAAAATATATAAAGCAAAAATGATAATGTAGTAAGCTGTTAAGAAAGTCTTAGAAAATTTCAGAAGACTGTAATAATTCAGAATTTGTCCTTTGCTCTCAATGGAATCAAGTCAATATCAGAAGGATAACTTGGAAGAACAATCTCCAAAGGTTTTGACATCAAGCAACATATTTTCAAACCCCAAACAAAAAAATAAGCAAAAAGCACTGGTCAAAAAAGAAATCTCAAGGTAAATTAGAAAATATTTAGAAATGTATATTAAAGAAGACATATAATATTTAAAATTTAATAACACAGTTAAATCATTGATGGAGCAAATTTAGAACTTCCAAATTTGAGAATCAATGCTCTCTCAATTTTTATTTAAATAACATAATGAAAGAATAACAAATGAAAGAATATAAAAGGAAGGAAATAACAAAATCAAGAATAAAAAATGATATAAATACACTAGAGAAGAACAACAAAAGCAATTTTTCATTCTTAGAGTAGATTATAAGGTAAAACAAATAGACAACTTATCAAGACAAAGAACTGAGAGAAGGCATAAACTATCAATACCAAGAATATATTATAAAATATGACATCACTATAGATCCAATATAAAAAGTCTGAGAATATTGTAAACATACTCAGCATAATAAATTTTAAAGCTTAAATGAAATGAAAAACTTCTTTAAAAAATACAATTTTATCAAGACTGAAATGCTTTCCAAAGTGGCTATACCATTTTGCAGTCATGTATGAATGTTCCAATTTGTCTAAATCCTTGCCAAAACTTATTATCTGTTTTTGTCTGATTGGTTTTAGTAGCCACATAGTGGATGTGAAGGGTATGTTGCTGTGGTTTTGATTTTAATTTTCCTGATGGCTAATAATGTTAAGAAACATTCTTGAAAAAAAATTAAAGGCCTTGACTTTTTTAGAGCAGTTTTCAATCCAAAGCACAATTGAGAGGAAGGTACAGAGGTTTCCCATATACTCCTGACCTCACACATGCATAGACTCTCTCATCATCAACAATCTCCACTAGATTAGTACATTTCTTATAACAGAGAATCTACATTGATAACTATAATCATCCAAAGCCCATAATTTACACAGGAAATTATTCAGTGTTGTACACCCTACTGGTTTAGACAAATGTATAATTACGTGTATCTGCCATTAACTTTATAGTATCATGCAGAGTATTTTCACTGCCCTAAAAATCCTCTGTGGGTCTGAAACATTTTAACAGAGTACCAGGCATTGACCTCTTTCCTTACAGTACTTGAAAGGGGGTAATTAATTGGGTGGTGGAATCCTTTTATGCCGAGAGGAGATAGCTCTCTAGTCAAATATCACTCTTACTAGTATATTTAGAGAGGGTGGAGGAGATGATTGACTTTTTTTTTGCTAAAGGAAAGTGTGTGTCCACAAAACTTGACTTTTGACTAATGTGTAATGACATATATCCACCAATACAGTATTATACAGAGTAATTTCACTTCCCTAAAAATAATCCTTTCTCCATTTTCTCATCATTCCCTACCCCACCTTCACCAACCCCTTGCAATCACTGATCTTCTTCTGTTTACAAAATATTGCCTTGTACAGCTGTCATATGGTTAAAATGATATAGCATGCAATATTCTCAGAATGGCTTCTTTTACTTAGTATACATTTAAGGTGTCTTCATGTCTTTTCATTGCTCAATGGCTCATTTCTTTTTAATGCTAAATAATACATCACTGAATGGATTTACCACAGTTAATTTACTTATTCACCTATTCCAAGTTTTGGCAATTATGAGTAAAGTTACTATAAACATATGTATGCGGGTTTTTGTAGGAATACAAAATTTCAACTTCTTTGAACAGATACAAAGGAGCATGATTGCTGAACTGTATGACAAAATATGTTTGGTTTTGTAAAAAAAAAAAAAAACTGCTAAACTGACTTCCAAAGTAACTGTACCATTTGCATTTCTTCCAGCAGTAAATGAGAGTTCTGTTACTTCATATCCTCACCCACATATAGTGTTGCCAGTGTTCTGGATTTTGAGCATTCTAATAGGTGTGTATTGGAATCCCATTGTTTTAGTTTGCATTTCCCTATTGGCCTGTGATGTTGGCATCTTTTCATATGCTTATTTTCCATTTGTATGTCTTCTTTGGTGAGGTGTCTGTTGAGATCTTTAACCCACTTTTTAATCCACTGTTTGTTTTCTTATTGCTGAATTTTGAGAGTTGTTTGTATATTTTGAATAATAATCCTGTGACAAATGTGGTTTCTGTAAATGGGTTCTCCCAGCCTGTGGTTTGCCTTCTAATTGTTCAATAGTATCTTTCACTGAGCTTTAGTTTTAAATTTTAAAGTAGTCCGGTTTATCAGTTCTTTCTTTTATGGATTGTGCTTTTGGTGTTATAACTAGGAAGCCACAGCCATACCAAACCATATCCATTGGTTATCCAGGTTTTCTCCTGTTACTTTGTAGGAGTTTTAAGGTTGCACTTTACACTTAGGTCTGTGATTAATTTGGAATATTTTTATAAGAGTATAAGGTCTATGTCTAGATTAATTTTTTTTTTTGGCATGCGGATGACCAGTTGTTCCAGTACCATTTTTTGAAGACTCTTTGATCCATTGTGTTGCCAAATATCAGTTGACTATATAGACTATATATATAAATGTGTGTGTGTGTGTGTGTGTGTGTGTGTGTGTGTGTGTGTGTGTGTGTATGAATGATTCTGGGTTCTCTATACTCTCACATTAATCTATTTGCTTATTTTTGTCAACAGTATCACACCATCTTAATTACTAAGACTTATACTAAATCTTGAAGACAGACAATACCAATCTTCCAACATTATTCTTTCTCTTCAATATTGTGTTGACTATTCTAAATCTTTTGCCTCTGTATAAACACCAGAATCAGCTTGTCAATATTCATAAAATAATTTGCTGGAATTTTGATCGTGATTGCATGTGATCTATAGATCAAGCTGAGAAGAATTGACATCTTGACAATATTGAGTTTTTTCATCTGTGATCATAAAATATCTCTCCATATTATTTAGTTCTTTTATTTCTTTCATCAGAGTTTTGAAGTTTTTCTCACATAGATCTTATACACATTTTGTTAGATTTATAGAAAGTATTTTATTTTTTAATGCATATGTAAATAGTATTGTGTTTATGATTTCAAATTCTTCTTGTTCTTTGCTGGTATGAAAAAATGAATGACTTTTTATATTAACCTTATGACCTAAAACCTGGTTATAATTGCTTATTTTAGTACAAAGTTTGTTTTTGTTGACCCTTTAATGCTATTTATGTGGATAATCATGCCATTTTTGAACCCACTGTTCACTTAGGAGTGTGCTTTTTAATTTGTGATTTTCCATAATTTCCTTCTGTTTCTTTTTTCTTCTGCTTTTTTTCTCTATTTCCCTTTCTTTCTTTTTTGCTTTCCTTCCTTCTTTTTTCTTTCTTTTTTCTTATTTCCTCTTCTTTCTACCCCCCTTCTCCTTTCCTTTCTTTCCTTCCTTCACTTTCTTTCTTCTTTCTTTTTCTCTTTCTCTCTCTCTATTTCTTTCAAGTTGGAGTCTCACTCTGATGCCCAGGCAGGAGTGCAATGGCATAGTCACAGCTCACTATAGCCCCCACTCCTGGATTCAGATAATTCTTCTGCCTCAATCTCCTGAGTAACTGGAACTAAGGGCATGTGCTACCATATCTGGCTAATTTTTTTTCACTGTGTAGAGATAAGGTCTTGCTCTGTTGCCTAGGATGGTTTTGAACTCCTGGGCTGAAGAAATTCTCTGACCTTGGCCTCCCAAAGTGCAAAGATTACAGGCACAAGCCACGAGGTCCAACTCCTTCTGTTAATTTCGAATTCCATTTTATTGCTTTCAGGACCATATTTTGCATTATTTCAAATTTTAAACAATTTTTGAGACTTGTTTTAAGGTTTATGCTGGAGAATATTTTATATGCTCTTGAGAAAAATGGGTATTTTGCTATTTTTTGGGTGGAGTGTGCTATATATTACTGTTAGGTCTTGGTTTTTCATTTTTTTCAAGTCTTCTGTTTTCTTATTGATTTTCTTCCTACTTGTTCTATCCATTATTCAAAGTGGATTACTGAAATTTTCAATTATAATTGTTGAACTATTTCTCCTTTTAATTCAGCCAGTTTTGCTAAAATTATTTTGAGGCTCTGTTGTTTGGTGCATATATGTTAATAATAGTTATATCTTGAGGAATTGCCATTTTCTTATTATAAAATGCATTTCTTTCTATTGAGAACATTTTCTAATTTGAAGTCTGTTGTTGGCATAGCTATTCTGTATTTTCTGTTGCTCTTTGTATAATGCATTGTTTATTCTTTTACTTTTGACCTATTTTTATTTTAAATCTAAATTTTTCCCTATAACCATCATATAGCTGTATATTACCCAATCCAAAAATGTGTGCCTTTAAATTAAATTGTTTAATCCATTCACATTTAGTGTTATTTTGATATGGTTGTTTTATATCATCTTCATTGGTTAGGATTAGCTAGCCAAACAGTACCAATAACAAATGGACAGTTAATAAATAGTCATAGATATAAATATAAAAGAGGAGATTTAGTAGAAAAATTGTTTCACATGATTATAGAGGATAAAAGTTTCTACAATAGGCTGCAAGACAGACCTCGAAGTATGAAAGTCTCAGAACCAGAGAAGCAATGATCAAAGTCTCAGTCCAAGGCTGAAGTCCTTTGGTGTAAGTACTGGAGTTCAGAATCTAGAAAGACAGGAGTTCTGATGTCCAAGGAGAGGAGAAGAAGAGAGTGTATCTTACTTCCAGAAGAGCTGACTCTCATCAGTTAAATGATGATCAATCAGGGATTGATCACAATCACAATCAGGCATTATAAAAAACACAACGGTAGGCCACAACAACATATATACATAGCCAACATATTTACATGGCCAAACACTCATCTTTTTAAACTGCTATATGTATATATACATATATATGTATACATATATAATATAGAAGATATGATAAAATATTCTTAAAAGTTAAGTTCAAAATCACAAAGATGACCAGTCAAAAAAATAAGCAAAGAGTAATAAAAATAAAACAAGTGGAACATATAGAAATAGAGTGTGTAATTCTTCAAAAAAAGTATAACCAACAAAACCCTTAATAGGCTAAAAAATGATATGGTGAAATATGAAAGGTAAATATGAAAGGCCAAAGCATTTCTAACTGGAGTAATAGAATGAGAATGAAGAGAAAATATAATAAGAGGATAATGTTGACCACTTTAATTGCAATCTCTTCACACATTTAAACATGAAAAAGGTGAGCAAATGAATCACACAAATAGCACAAATGAATCACACAAATCACATGCCCACAGTGAAATTAAGAGACAGAAAGACGGAAAATCCCAGTTTACATGAAAGTAGGAAAATATATTTCATAACACCAGTACGGCCAGCTCTGGAGCACACACTGATGTGAAGCAAGCAAGAATTTCCAGGAATTTTTTGAGCAATAAATTAACAAGAAGAAGATCTGTAACAATCAGTATTAATAATATCATAAGTCTTATGTTATCAGTATCTGAATAAAAAGACAGATCAATGGAATAAATTAGATTGTCCAGAAACAGATTTAAATACACATAGAAAATTAACATGTGAAAGAGATGGCATTTCAAATTTTAAGAAAAGAATTGGCTGTCAGTTAGAGGATAGAAAACCAACTTAAAGGTAAATGGAATACAAAAAAGGCAGGAGTCGTGATTTTTTTTTTTTTTTTGAGTTGGAGCCTCACTCTGCTGCCCAGACTGGAGTGCAGTGGCACACTCCCAGCTACTGCAGCCTCAACCTGCTGGGTTCCAGTGATCCATCCGCCTCAGCCTTCCAAGAAGCTGGAACTACAGGTGCATGCAACCATGCCTGGCTAATTTTTTGATTTATTGTAGAGATGAGGTCTCTCCCAGTTGCCCAGGTGGGTCTCAAACCCACAGGCTCAGGCAATCCAATCACCTTGGCCTCCCAAAGCATGGGATTACAGGCTGAGCCACCAAGCCTGGCTGAGTAATGATCTTAATATCAGATAAAACAACCTTTAAGCTATCAAAAATTTAAAAAGATACAGAAGGACACTTCATAAAGATAAAAGGTTCAATCCATCAACAAGAAATATCCATTCTAAACATGCATGCACCCAATACAGGAGCATTAGCTTTTATTAAGCAGCTACAAAGTAAACGAAAATAGGATATTGACTCTAACATTATCATAGCTGAGGACTTAAGTATTCCACTAACAACCCTAGATATATCATTTAGGCAAAAAATCAACAAGAAGATTTGGAACTTCAACTTGATGCTAGATCAAACTGACTTAATAGATATCTACAGAACACTCCACCCAACAACCATGAGATATACATTCTACTTATCACCACATGGAATGTACTCCAATGTCAACCACATCCTTGGCCATACATCAAGCATAAACAAATTTCATAATATCAAAATCCTTCCATGCATCTTCTCAGAACACAGTGGAATAAAAATAAATATCACCACCAAAAGATTCTCCCCAAACCTACAAAGACATGGATACTAAACAGCATAATGCTGAACAACCTTGTGTTCGGCATCAACAAGAAATCAAAACAGAAGTTAAAAGATTCCTGGAAGCAAATAAAAAAGACACATTTTACCAAAAACCTCTGGGATACCATGAAATCAGCACTAAGAGGGGAATTTATAGATCTATGCACACACATCAAGAAAATAGAAAGATCACAAGTTAACAGTCTAACAGATCATCTAAAGAAGCTGGAAAGGCAAGATCACCAAAACCCTAACTTCAGCAGAAGAATCCAGATTACCAAAGTAAAAGACCAAATATGGGACATAGAAGACAAAAATATCATAGAAAAACTCAACAAAACACAAAACTGCTTCTTTGACAGGATAAACAAGATTGATGGGTCCCTACCCAGAATGATCAAGAAAAAGAGGGAAAAAAGCCCAAATAAACACAATCAGAAACACAAAAGGTCAAATCACAACTGACCCCAAAGAAATACAAAAGTTTATCAGAGATTACTATGCACACCTGTATGGAAATCAACTCATAAACCTAAATGAAATGGAGGACTTTCTGACATCACACAAGTTCCCAAAGTTGAAATAAGAAAAAACTGAGTCCCTAAATAGACCAATAACAACCTAGGAAAATGACTCCATCATAAGGAAACTGCCTACAAAAAAAGTCCTGGAATAGATGGCTTTCAAGTGGAGTTTTACAAAACATACAAGGAGGAGCTTATACCAATCATATTGAAAGTATTTCAGTCAATTGAGAAAGAAAGAACTCTCTCCAAATCATTTTATGATGCTAACATCACACTAACACCCAAACTGGGTAAAATTCCAACAAAGAAAGAGAACTACAGGCCAATATCCCTAATGAACATAGATATAAAAATTATCAACAAGATTCTAGCAAATCAGATCCAACAACACATCCCAAATATCATCCACCATGACCAACTAGGCTTCATCTCTGGGATCCAGGATTGGCTCAACATCCACAAGGTCATAAATGTAATTAAATGCATCAACAAATGTAAAAACAAGAACCACATGATTATATCATTAGATACAGAAAAAACTTTTGACAAAATCTAGCCTCCCTTCTTAATAAAAACCTTTGAACACCTAGGCATAGAAGGAATATATGAAATACCTCAAAATAGTAAGAGCCATCTATGATAAGCTCACAGCCAACATATTGATAAATCAACAGAAACTGGAAGTATTTACCCTGAAAACCAGAACAAGACAAGGCTGCCAGCTCTCACTCCTTTTTCAACATAGCAATCGAAGTCCTAGCTAAAGCAATCAGACAAAAGAAGGAAATCAGGGATATCCAAATAGGGAAAGAGGAAGTCAAGCTATTTCTCTTTGCTGATGATATGATTCTATACCTTGAAAATCCAAAAGAATTAGTCAAAAACATCCTTGCACTGATAAAGGACGTTGGCAAAGTCACAAGGTACAAATTAAATGTGCAAAAGACCGTCACATCATTATACACCAATAACAAAGAGGTAGAAACCAAATAAAAAGCACAATTCCATTCACAATAGCCACAAATAAATGAATAATTTGACATATTCCTAACCAGAGAAGTGAAAGAACTTTACAATGAAAACTATAAAACACTGCTCAAAGAAATAAAAGATGACACAAATGGAAAAATATTCCATGCTCATGGATTGGAAGAAGCAACA
This sequence comes from Carlito syrichta, assembly GCF_000164805.1. Lineage (NCBI taxonomy): Eukaryota > Metazoa > Chordata > Mammalia > Primates > Tarsiidae > Carlito > Carlito syrichta. Next base: position 73,733 of record NW_007231389.1, on the reverse strand, counting down.
TTGTTAAGATATCAACTAAAGGCAATATGCAAATTCAACACAATATCCATGAAATTAAGTATTAAGAAAGGAGGCTGGATTCTTCTCAGACTTGGAAATAACAATTCAGAAATTCATGTGGAAACGTAAATGAACACTAATAGCCAAAACAATCCTTAACAAAAGATTACAAAGCAGGAGGTATCACACTTCCAGACTTTAAACTTTGCTATAAGGCAACAATAATCCAAACCACCTGGTATCGGTACAAGAACAAACATATAGACTAATGGAACAGGATAGGGATTCTGGAAGCAAAATCTCAATTTCTCAACCAACTCATCTTCAACAAAGCTTCCACCAACAACCACTGAGTAGTGGAGAACCTATTCAGTAAATGGTATGGGGAAAACTGGCTGACCATGTGCAAAAGACTGGAACAGACAACTACCTGTCACCATACACAAAAATCAACCCTAAATAGAACAAAGACCTAATCGCAAAACCTCAAACTATAAGAATCTTGGAAAATGCAGAAGACACCCTTATGAAAATTAGAATAAGAACCAATTCCTGATCAAAACCCCAAATGCCCATGCCATAAGACAGACAAGTGCGACTTCATCAAACTTAAAAACTTCTCCAAAGCAAAAGAAACCATCAAGAGAGTGGAGGGACAGCCCGCAGAATGGGAGAAAGTATTTTCCAACTGTATATCTGACAAAGGCCTAACTTCCAGGATCTACAAGAAACTCAAATGTGCTGAAAGAAAAAAAAAAAGGAAAACAAAACAAAACAGCCCTATTAATAAGTGGTCAAAAGATATAAATAGACACTTCTCAGAATAAGACATACAAGCAGTCAACAGATACATGGAAAAATGCTCAGACTCATTAATCATCAAAGAAATGCAAATCAAAACCACACTGAGGTACCAGCTAACTCCAGTAAGGATGACCATCATCAATAACTCAAAAAACAACAGGTGCTGGAGAGGATATGGGGAAAAGGGAACACTTCTACACTGTTGGTGGGAGTGTAAACTAGTACAGCCTCTGTGGCAAACAGTGTGGTGATTTCTAAAAGATCTTAAAAATGACCTTCCATATGACCCAGCAACCCCCCTTCTGGGGATATGCCTGGAGGAACTCAAATCACTACCAAAAAAGATACCTGCACAGGCATGTTTATTACAGCACTATCCAAAATAGCAAAAACATGGAACCAACTATGCTGCATTGAAAGTGAACTGGATTGAAAAAATGTGGTACATATACACAATGGAATATTACACAGTCACAAAGAAGGACAAACATATGGACATTGCAGCAACTTGTTTGGATTTAGAGTATCATATTCAGTGATCTATCACAGAAACAAAGAAATGAAAACCATATATTCTTACAAGCAGACCCTGAACATTTATCATAATACTATAAGAAAGTGATTGGCAGTACAGGGACACTGCCAGGGAGGAAAGGAAGACACAACATCAATAAGGGTTCTGGACCTCAACCCAGGTGAAATAGGGACCAAAGGGAAGCCAAACTTCACCTGTACAATGACCACTTATGTGCCTAATTCTGAATTGTATCCCACATCCTTTTAAATAAAAGTATTAAGGCAAATGAATAGTTATTTGGTAAAAAAAATAAAAAGAGAATTCATATGTCACATTGTACACTGGGATAAACTCTATAAATGGATCATATAATTAAACAGCACATAAGCAAAACATAAAACTCTACAAATAGAAATTGACAGGAGTTAATTTATAATCTGGAAGTGGGAAAATATTTCTAACCATAATTTACATTTCAGAAATAAAAGATTGATACATTTGATTATGCAAAGATAGTAAACAAAATAGTATATACTTTTATAGTAAACACTGCATAAGCAGATTCAGGCTAAATAAAATCTAAGAGAAAGCACGTGCAGCAAATACCAATTTTTTTAAAACAGTAATCATTTAACTTATAAAGAAGCTATAATATTGAGAAGAAAAAATGACAAAAGGTGGACAGTTAAAAAATTATTATTATTTTGAATTGGAGTCTCACTCCACTGCCCAGGCTGGAATGCAGTGGCATGCTCACAGCCACCCCAGCATTGACCTGATTGCCTCAGGTGATCCTTTTGCCTCAGCCTTCTAAGTAGCTGGAACTACAGGTGCATGCTACTATGCCTGGCTAATTTTTTCATTTATTGTAGAGATGAGGTCTGGCCGAGTTGTCCAGGTTGTTCTCGAACCCGTGGGCTCAGGCAATCCCCTGACCTCAGCCTCCCAAAGTGCTGGGATTACATGAAAAGATTCTTAACTACTCATAATAAAATAAATGAATATAAAAGCTGCACTGAGATAGCAACATAGTCTTCTAATAGATTGTCAAACTCCCAAATATCTGTAACATATTCTGTTAACAAAACTGCAGAAACTAAATATTCGAATACATTTCTGGTTACATGGCAAAATGGCACAACCCCTTTAAGGGAAATTTAGCCAAGTTCTGCAATGTTGTCAATGCAGTTTTAGGATTTGTTGAAGATATATCCTCAGTAAATACAAGATAACATTAATGATTGTGGTATCACCAAGCAATTGAACACACCAAAATGTCCATCAATTAAAACTATTTAAAGAAATTTGTGATGCCAACAATGAAAATATTTGCTATGTAGTTAAATGAAAGGATCACTGAAGCATACTTTTAATAGAAATAAGATACAGACTGATGCTTTTGTATGCTCTTTCTTACTAAGAAAGAAGGCGAAATAAAAACTTATTTTACACAATCACCAAAATCTGAGATGAAGCAAAATTGTACTAGTTGGGAATATGACAAAAAGGCTAAAAATAAAAGTGTGATTTGTCTGAATATACCTTTTATGATCTTAAAAATTTTTTTGTAAAATTTTTATTTAAAAAATTAACTCAAAGAAAAGACCAGAAGCAAACACTAAATTGAACATAATCTAAAACTTAGAAATCTAACTTCATATCAAATTGGCAACATAAACCATAGAGAAAATATCTAATTCGAGAGACTAGTGTACAGTTATAGTCTGTATGTATACTTTACTGTATTCCAAATTATGTGGGAAATACTCCAAGACGTTTTAAAAAATTGTAAGTTAATCAAACATCTCAGCAAATAGCTTTATTTGTATAAGTACTGTGGTTTTCAACAATTTAATGAATATTATAGGATACAGCAAACTGAATTATATAATATTAATATTTTTAGAAACCAAATTTGCACTATGAGGAAAGTAGAAAAACAGAATATCAAATAATCAAAATCCTATACTGTTAAATTTTAATTATAAATATCAATACTGACCTACAATTTTAATTGGAAAAATATACCTATATTTTCTAGATATATCCAATATAATTTATGGAATAGAAATAATAACATCCCAGAAGATGGCAACAGGGCAGCATGGTTTATAAGACCCTCCACAAAGGAGAATTCAGAAGGTCTCGGGCTTTCTCCCTGGGGGCTGCAGACCCCAAAGTTGGCAGCCTGCTCTTCACACGGAGCTTGGCCATCACTCTGCTGGGACATCATGGCAGTCTGGACAACCACTGCAGCTGCAGACACAGTAGCCACCACGCCGCTGCAGCCTCTGTGTCGGCCATAGCGCATCACACCACCCGTGCCTGAGGCGATCCAAAACTTCAGTCCTTGAAGCCCCTGCAGGCAAGATCTGCTGGGATCGCTGCCACCTCTGTTGCCACCTTGAGGTCCTGCTGGCGTGGTGTGCCCCGAGGCAAGCTCCCATCTCGGCATCTGCCTGACTCCTGTCCGGCTCCACCCACTCTGGGGTAAGCAGCTGGGATAGCACCACCTGCTGGCGATTCAAGGTAACAACACCGAAATGGGAAAAAGCTTGAAAAACAGACACAAGCCAGATTTGAGTGGTGAAATGAGAGTGTTCTGAAATTTACTTCACAGCAGGCCAGAGGCAACTGATCCTAACTGTGAACTAATTTACCAGCTTGAGAAGACAGCCAGAAATCAGAGCTGAAAGGACATTGGACTTAAACGAAAAGTCTCAGAGTGTGCTCATTTGGTTCTGTTAGTTTAATGACTTGATTCTATTCCTACTGTTTTGTTCCATTTTTTCTCTTCCTTTTCTTCTTTTTTCTCCTCTCTGTAAACCATATCTTTGTATAGAGGAACGGCACACCAATAAGGCGGTTGATTAGCTTGTATGTTAGCATCATTGTATGTTTTAATTTTTTTTGTATGGGAGTTGGTTAGTCTGTAGAAATGGTCTATTGTTTTTATCGGTTTCAGTTTAGGTCTCTCTCTCCATTAGTTGGTACACTCGTCTGTTTCCCCCCTTACTCTTCTCTCTCTCCACTCCCTCTCCCCCCCCACTGTCTGCTCCATTCTCTTCCCTCTGTCAACCTCATTTTATTTCAGGGAGTAAACCTACAGCCAGACTGCACAGACAGATTCCAAGGCAGTGGGAAGTGGGTTTCAGATTCCAAGGCAGTGGGAAGTGGGCTTCAGAAGTGGGATCCATACACCTGTCAGCAGATACCAGGACCTGCAGATAGATTTTGAATCACAGCTCCCCACTTAAGTAAATCTCAAAACTGCAAAAAGGACCACCCCCAACCTACAGTGCAACTCCAGAATTGAACAAAGTAAGAGGGCATACATAAAGAAGAATAGAGATTGAACAAACAGAAGTAAAAGCAATCCCTCTACCCCTGAATAACAGAATTAAAGACAGTGACGTGGAGGGAAGAAAAAAGTAGGGAGGGAAAAAACCGCACAAATGAAGAAAACCCAAAAGAAGAATATAGGTCTCACACAGACCCCTGGGAGATCAGACACTGAGAAAACAGATTCCAGAACACAAACAATGAAGAGCCCCCAGAATGACTGGTCACATGCAACAAACACAGACATCAAGACATTAATAGAGAGAATTTAAAAAATTAAGGAGAGACGAGGAAAATAGGAAGGAGCTGATGTCAGAAATAACGGCAGTAAAGAATATTGTGATGGAAATAAATAACAAACCAATAAGCATGGAAAGCAGAATTAGCCAAGCAAAAGAATCTCAGAGCTCAAAGACCAAAACACAGAACTAACCCAAACTGTCAAAAGCATAGGAATAAAACTCAAAAAGACAGAACAAAGCCTTCAAGAGATGAATGATCACTTCAGGAGACTGAACCTAAGAGTTATTGGCCTTTCTGAGGCAGAGAGAGAAACAGAGGCCACAAAGGAACAAACATTTCATGAAATCATTCAAGAAAACTTCCCTCATCTCATCAATGATGAAAAAATTCAAACACAAGAGATTCAGAGAACCCCTGCAAGACAACAAATGCGAAGACCAACCCCCAGGCACACAATAATTTGCATAAACAAAGTAGGTATGAAAGAAAATATTCTAAAATCTGCAAGAGAAAAAGGTCAGACTACCTACCAGGGAAGACCAATTAGAATAGCAGCACATTTATCTACAGAAACCCTTCAGCCTAGGAGAGCTTGGAGCCCTATCTTTAAAGTTCTAAAAGATAAACAGTTTCAACTGAGAATAACCTACCCAGCCAAGCTAAGCTTCATCAGTGAGGGAGAATTGAAATCTTTCCCAGATATTCAATCCCTAAGAACCTACGCTGCCACCAGACCACCTCTACAAGAAACACTTAAGAAAGTATTGAACACAGAAGAAAAGGAAAAAAGAACAACATTCTTCACAAGAGTAAAGGCAAAAGATTAAAAACATGATCCAACTCTAAAACCAAAAGACAGACAAGACACAAACAGGAAGAACAACAACTCTGTAAGAACATTATGATAGGGATCAACTCTCACATTTCAGTAATTAGTTTGAATGTGAAGGGACTAAATACACCACTGAAAAGACATAGAATGGCAAAAAGGATAAAATATCAACAGGCAACAATCTATTGCCTTCAAGAGACTCACCTCACTAGAAAGGACACTCTCAGTCTCAAAGTAAGAGGATGGGTAACAAATTTTCAGGCGAATGGAACACAAAAGAAAGGAGGAGTTGTGATCTTAACCTCAGACAAAATACCCTCTAAGCTATCAAAAATTTAAAAAGATACAGAAAGCCACTACATAATGATAAAACGTTCAATCCATCAACAAGAAATATCCAACCTAAACATATATGCAGTGAACATAGGAGCACCAACATTCATAAAGCAGCTCCTAGGTAAACTAAAAAAAGATATCAACTCCAACACCATCATAGCTGGGGATTTTAATACCCCACTCACAACCCTAGACAGATCATCAGGACAAAAAATCAGTAACAAGATACAAAACCTCAATGTAACTCTTGAGCAAATGGATTTAATTGAAACCTACAGAACCCTCCATCCAAAGACCACAGAATACACATTCTACTCATCACCGCATGGAACGTAGTCTAAGATCGACCACATACTTGGCCATAAATCAAGCATAAGCAAATTTAAAAGGACTGAAATTTTACCATGCACCTCTTGGACCACTGTGGAATAAAAATAAACATTAACACCAACAAGGTCCCCCCAAAACCCACAAAGACATGTACACTAAACAGCAGGATGCTAAACAAATCCTGGGTTAATGATTAAATCAAAACAGAGATTAAAAGATACCTGGAAACAAATGAAAATGAAGAAACATCTTACCAAAATCTCTGGGACGCCATGAAAGCTGTAGTAAGAGGGGAATTTATATCCCTACAAATGCACATGAAGAAAATGGAAGGATCACAGATTAACAGCCTAACAAGACACCTAAGGAAGCTGGAAAAGCAAGACCACAAAAACCCTAATTTCAGCAGACTACAGATCACCAAAATAAAAGCCCAAATCCAGGATAAGAAGACAAAAAGACAATACAAAAAAATCAATGAAAGAAAAAGCTGGTTCTTTGAAAGAATAAACAAGATTGATGGTCCCCTACCTAGACTGAAAAAGCGCAAATAACACAATTAGAAACACAAAAGATGAAGTCACATCTGATCCTGAAGAAATACAAAAGATCGTTAGAGACTATGGTACACTTGTATGGAAACAAATTTGAAAACCTTAAGGAAATGGAGGACTTTCTGTCATTACGGAACCTGCCTAGGTGGAAACAAGAAGAAATTGAGGCCCTAAATCGACCAATAACAATCAAGGAAATTGACTACATAATAAGAAAACTGCCTACAAAAAAAGCCCTGGACCAGATGGCTTTCCAGCAGAATTCTACAAGACATTCAAAGAAGAGCTGATACCAATCCCACATTCCAGGTGATTGAAAAAGATGAAACTCTCACCAAACCATTTTATGAAGCCAACATCACATTGATACCCAAGCTAGGTAAAGATCCAACAAAGAGAACTACAGGCCAACATCTTTGATGAACATAGATGCTAAAATTCTCAACAAGATCCTAGCAAACTGGATTCAACAATACATCTCAAAAATCATCCATAATGACCAAGTAGGCTTCATTCCTGGGATGCGAGTCTGGTTCAACATTTGTAAAACCATAAATGTAAGTAAATACATCAACAGACGTCAAAGCAAAAACCACATGATTATATCATTAGATGCAGAAAAAGCTTTTGATAAAATCTAGCACCCCTTGATAAAAACCCTTGAACATCTAGGCATACAGGGAACATACCTCAAAGTAGTAAAAGCCATGTACGATAAACCCACAGCCAGCATACTCCTAAATGGACAAAAATTGGAACCATTTCCCCTGGAAACTGGAACAAGACAAGGATGCCCACTGTCACCCCTCCTGTTCAATATAGTATTGGAAGTCCTGGCTAGAGCGATCAGAGAAGAGAAGGCAATCAGGGGTATCCAAACAGGAAAAGAGGAAGTCAGATTATCTCTCTTTGCAGATGACATGATCGTGTACCTGGAAAACCCAAGAGAATCTGTCAAAAACCTCCTTACACTGATAAGGGCCTTCGGCAAAGTCTCAGGATATCCAGTGATTATTTTTAAAAAGACAAAAGGCTAACACACCAAATACTTATACTGAAAATTAGTAAAGAAAAAATAATAAGTCCTTACCATGCCTTTTAAGAAAAAAACCACAGTTCACACCCATTTGATAAGGAAAGTTTATTTTGCTTTCTTCTTTTTTTATTACAGAAGAATGCAAGATTATAAATATAAAAAGAATACTAAAATCAGAAAATCACTATTTGGTGATCAATGAAGTCATTAGTTCAGTGAATGCCAAAGCAATGAGGTGAAAGGAGGACAGAGCACAGGATGTTCACATGACACCAAACAATTAGTTTGTGTACTAATTGCCAATAGGAAGACATATCTTAATAATAGAGAAAATTGTCAGTTGCTGCTTCAAAGAAACTATCAAATTTATCAACATTAATACTGAAATTACAAGTTCTTAATAGGATTCATCATCTATAAGGCATTCTTGCCAAAAACATTTCATCTATTTTCAGTTTACACATATATTTTATTACAGGAAATATGGAGGATATAGGACCAACTCAAATCACAAGAAAACAATCAGACAAATTCAGAGGTGGATATTCTATAAGATAACTGGCTTAATCTCTTAAAAAGTCAATGTACACATGTAAAATATGGGTTGAAGTCTGTTCTGTATTAAACAGACTAAAGATACAAAAAATAATAAAATATACATCTTGATTATATAAGGAGGACTCTCCCAAAAGAGAACTTATTTATAAAAAACTGTGTATTCATTCTTACATGTTTAAATTATAGCCACCTTCAAAGTACTCGGCAAATGATGCAAAACAACTTTGAGAAGCTTTTTCCATTGCTCAAAACAGTTTTTGAACTCCTCGGTTTTGATGCCTTTTAGTGCTTCTGCCAGTTTTTGTTTCACCTCTTCCACATTGGCAAATGCTTCCCTTGTTTTTTCATCCAGAAAACAGACCCCAAAAAAAGGTCCTCAGGGTGGGGTTGGGTGAATAGGAAGGGTGGGGCATGGGGGCACTTTTTGGTCAAAAACTACTGAATACTTAGTATTCTGTGGACAGGTGCACCTGTAAATCACTCATCATGAAATGGGCAAGCATGATGAGAGAATCTTCAAAAAAATATTCACTGAAGCTGAACACAGCCACTCACAACAATGCTGGTTGCCAAACTGATGTGTTCCTAGTACACTTATTTAGTGGGGAAACCCTATTCTACAAGGGGCCCACATTCCAAAACATAATTCCTGTTTTTGAGGGGTCCCCTCTCATATGCTAGTTAAAACACACACACACACAAACAAAAACAGCTACAGAAGATTTGGGGGAACAATTGGGAGTATTTGAATATGGACTGGATGCACCGTTTTAATTTTACTAATGATACTGTGGTTACTTAGATAAATTTTATTTATTTTAGAAGATGCAATCTAAAAATCATATATACAACTTAGTTTCAAAGGTTTTGAAAAATTAGCTTACGAAAAGTTTTACAAATTTTTGAATAAAGTTACAGTCTATATGCTTATTGTAGTTCTCTATACATTTGAGTGTTAAAAAGCTAGGATGATAACGGTAGATAATTTTCCATAATTAACAAAAATACATGATTCATGGAATTGAGAAAAAAGTGAGCAAAAACCATGAGAAAAAGAATAGCTTGTGTGGACAATTCAACAATGGGTTTCATTAGTGAAAGCATACATATATATTTTATGAAGAAGAAGGAATATAAATTTGGGGGGAAAAGGCCAGGAAGTAGCTAAAACACCAGCATTGATAATTTACTTTCTAAAATTTAAAGCATCCATTTGAAGAAAATGCTGAATCAATATTGTTTAAAAAAAAAAACACTGCAATCAAGTTATAAACTTTATTCTTATTTTAAAATGTGGTATACAATGAATAACTCTAAAGGTCATTTGTAAAGGGAAAACTGAGTAATAAATAGATGTCATCTATTTCAGTTAACTCTATTCTCTGGAAAATAACTGATATCTAAGTAATTGTTGTCATACTGACATTATACAGAAACTAAAATTCTACCAAGAATTATTATAATATGTTTGCTTGTTTATTTATTAAAGATGTGGGGTACAATTCAGGAGTAGGTATACAAGTGGTTATTGTACAGGTAAAGTTTGGGCCTCACTTTGGTCCCCAGTTTGCCTGGTTTGAGACCAGGTACCCTTGCTGATGCTGTGTCCCACCCACCCTGGCAGTATACCACCATCAATCCCTTTCTTTTAGTATTATGGTAAATGTTCGGAGTGAGAACCTGTGGTACTCCATTGTTTCTGTGATAGATCACTGAGTATGGTAGACTTTAAATCCATCCAAGTTGCTGTGAAAGCCATATGCTTGTCCTACTTTATGGATGCATAATATTCCATCATATATATGTACCACATTTTTTATCCGGTCCAGTTTTGATTGGCAGCACAATTGGTTCCATGTTTTTGCTATTGTGAATAGTGCTGCAACAAACAGGCATGTACAAGTATCTTTTTTGTTGAATAATTTGAGTTCCTCTGGGCACATTCCCAGTAGAGAGATTGTTGGGTCATATGAAAGGTCAATTTCTACTTCTTTCAGAAATTACCACCTGCTTTCCAAAGAGGTTGCACTAGTTTGCATTCCCACCAGCAGTGTAGATGTGTTTCTTTTTTTCTGCATTCTCGCCAGCATCTGCTGTTCTTTGTTTTATTAATGATGGCAATTCTTACTGGGATTAGATGGTATCTCAATGTGGTTTTGATTTGCATTTCTCTGATGATTAGTGAGGCTGAGCACTTTTTCATGTCTGTTGGCTGCCTGTAGATCGTCTTTTGAGGAGTGTCTACTCATGTTCTCTGTCCACTTTTTAATAGAGCTATTTGGTTTTTTCCCTTTCAGTACGTTTGAGTTCCTTATAGATTCTAAATGTTAGATATTTGTCAGAAAAATGTTGGCAAATATTTTTTTCCATTCTGTGGACAGTCTCCCCACTCTTGTGATAGTTTCTTTTGCTTTGCAGAAGCTTTTCAATGGGATGAGGTTCCACTTGTCTATCTTACTGCTTATGGCATGGGCGCTTGGGGTTTTGATCAGGAATTGGTTGCCAGTTTCAAATTCCATAAGAGTGTCTCCTGTATTTTCTATAACTAAGGTTCCTATCATTTGAGGTTCTGCATTTAGGTCTTTAATCCATTTAGAGTTCATTTTTGTGTATGGTGAAAAGTAGGAGGTCCTGTTTCAATCTTCTTCATGTGGTGGACCAGTTTCCTAGGATTGTTTATTTAATAGGTTCTCCTCTCCCCAGTGGTTTTTGGGGGCTTTGTTGAAGACTTGTTGGTTGAGAAATTGAGGTTTTGCTTCTGGAATCTTTATGCTGTTCCATTGGTCCATATGCCTATTCTTATACCAATACCAGGCTGTTTTGATTATTGCAGTCTTATAATAAAGTTTAAAGTTTGGAAGTGTGTAGTTTCCACTTTGTTTCTTTTGCTGAGGATTGGATATTCATGGTCACTTATGATTCCATATGAATTTCTGAATTGTCATTTCTAGGTCTTAGAAGAATGATGTTGGAATTTTAATGGGTATTGCATTGAATCTATAGATTGCCTTTGGGTAGGATGGACATCTTAACAATGTTGATTCTTCCTATCCATGAGCACGGGAATATTTTTCCATTAGTTTGTGTCTTCCTAGGTTTCTTTGAGCAGTATTTTTTAGTTTTCATTCTAAAGGTCTTTCCTTCTCTGGTTAGGAAGATGTTGATGTATTTCATTTTTTGTGTGCCTATTGTGAATGGGATTGTGCTTTTTATTTGGTTCTCTGCCTGCTTGTTGTTAGTGTATAAGAATGCAAGTGTCTTTTGTATTTATTTTGTACCCTGAGACTTTGCCAAAGTCCTTTATCATCAAAAGCAGGTTTTTTGACAGATTCTCTTGGGTTTTCAATGTATAGGATCATATCACCAGCAAGGAGGAATAACTTAACTTTCTCTTGTCCTGTTTGTATACCCCTGATTTCCTTCTCTTCTCTAATTGCCCGAGTTAGAACTTCCAAAACAATGTTAAACAAGAAGGGTGAGAGTGCGCAGACTTGTCTTGTTCTTGTTTTCAGGGGAAATGTTCAGTTTCTGTCCATCAGCAATATGCCGGCTGTGGGTTTATCATAGATTTTGAGGTATGTTCTTTCTTTGCCTAAGTGTTTGAGGGTTTTTATCAAGAAGAGATGCTGGATTTTATCAAATGCTTTTTCTGCATCTAATTATATAATCATATGGATCTTCTTTTACATCTGTTGATATATTTAATTACATTTATGGTCTTATGGATGTTGAACCAGTCCTGTATCCTGGGGATGAAGCCTTCTTGGTCATGATGGATGTTTTTTGAGATATGTTGTTTGACTTGATTTGCTAGAATTGTATTAAGAATTTTTGCATCTATGTTCATTACAGATACAGGCCTGTAGTTAACTTTTTTGGTTGGTTCTTTACCTAGTTTTGGTATCAGTGTGGTTAGTTACATAAAATGATTTAGCGGGAGTTCCATCTTTCTCAGTTGCCTGGAATACTTTCAATAGGATTGGTATCAACTACTCCTTGTATGTTTTGTAGAATTCCACTGCAAAGCCATCTGGTCCAGGGCGCTTTTTTTTTGGTAGGTAGTTTTCTTATGATGCAGTCAATTTCCTGGGTTGTTATTGGTCTATTTAGTGTCTCAATGTCTTCTTATTTCAACCTTGGGAGCTTGTGTGATGTCTGAAAGGCCTTCATTTCTGTGTTGATCTAGCTTATAGCTCACATATAAGACATGGAACAAGGTTTCTGAAAGCTCCATTTATTTAATTGTAGCGAATCCTGTGGCTTGGCTTTTATTACTACCAATATTTTATCCCTCAGATTTATTTCTAGAAACAAAGTAACAGTCAGTTAAAATGGAAATAAATATTGATATTGAATAAAAATCATCTCAAGAAAGAAATGAAAAATGAAAGATGACATGAAGGGTGGAAAATATGCTGATGTAGGTGAAAAACTCCTCTGGCATAATAAGATCATAACAATAAGTACTTCAAGGACTTCTTCTTGAAGAGACAGAAAAAATAAAGCCACTGTGAAAGAAGTCTTCTCAATTTTCTATAAATCCAAGTGGAACTGAATTTATGTGATGCTCATCCTTCATAGAAATGTTTTCTAGTGACATGGAGATTCAGAAAAAGCTTCAACAGCAATGTTGTAATAATTTGGATATACTTGACTAGTGCAGTTATTCGCAATGAGGTTGGCTCAGTGCCCAAAGCAGTGAGCAAACAAATACAGCTTGACAATTGTTTCATACTTGCCAAGACAGCCAGAAAGCTTTTGCTCAGTCCAGGGGGACAGTGTTCACTGCTGAGGACTATGGTCATCAAAACCTCCTCAGATATATTTTTAAAATAGTCTTTGTTAAATTCACCAATGTGTTTTATGTAAAAATGCTGGTGAGGCATGAGCATTTTTGGTCAAATTAGTATGCAACATAAGGCAGCTGTGTATTCAAATGGGTGTTTTTTTTTTTTTTTTTTTTTAGCAATTTGGTTGCTTTCCTTATAATAACAGGAAAGAAAATTTTGATTTTGAAGGTAACAGAGGCAATATTACCAGAATTAAACAATCTGAATTAGCTTTTTCATGAAAAGTAATAAGTTTTATGCTTTTAGATGGGATGCTCCGGTGCTTTCAGATGAGCCTTCCAATGTCACAGTCAATGACCAGGAAAAGAATGGGCTGGTTCTGGAGGTGTGATTATCCTCAAATTTAATCTTTTTTCTTTTTAGAAGAAGCAATGGCAAATGTTTCTAGTCAACTTTAGGTTCATCTATGTTATAACTAGAGAACCCAGACAGGATATTAAAAAAACACATAAGTATAAAATTAGTCAACAAAGTTTGACATTTTGCTTATTCTATAAATTTAATGCTGAAAATGAATATAACCCCTAAAATCATAAACAGCATGCATGTCAGACAAAAGCTGCAAAATTTCATTTCTTTGTCAACTTAGGTAAATTCAGATCTCTGGTACATGAAAGTAACAAGATTAAAAATTTAACTTTAAGTTATATGATAACAGTTTTTAATACAGAGTGTTGGCAACAAGACTGATTAACATGTAAAGATAGGCTCTCTTTGTTATGTCTATACTTTTTATGGATTGGTATTCAAAAGGGCAGCATTTAGAGTCCAGCCATATCACTATCAAGAAGGAAAATTCTTATTTATATTGATATAGAGAAAACAAAACAAAACAGGAAGATAAAAAATTAAATAAAACACATACTTAGTATTTAAGAAATATTTAGAATTCTTGAAATGAACAGCTCTTATAAAATCATTTATTTATCTAAGGTTAATCTGTGTGGTTTTGAAAATGACAAGGAAGTTTCTATGCTAACCCCTCATAAGCTCTTTGTTTCATCAACCCTTTTAGAAGCTGGATATTTTTAATTCTTAGCAATGAGAACTACCTGTTATTGACATGTGTTTTGGTAGGGAGAAGTACTGCTGATAAAATAATTTTGAAGTTTCTGGTATTGGAAAGTCTTTTCTTCATCTTCATGAAAAGGCTATCTAAAAGTTCTTTCCTAAAAAATGCATGTATAAGAACTCTTCACCCTATGGCTGGACAAATAGTGATTAGAGCCAATGACTGCAAAATAGCCTAGGAGTCATGTGATCTAGCTTCAAACGGAATAATGCCTGGAATTAATATTTACTGACAATATACAGGATGTTAGTAGAGACAAGAGAAACAAAACCTATGTGGGTTTCTGCCTCTGGAGATTTAAGAGTCAAAAAGAGAAAAACAAAACAAAACTGAAACAACCAAAGTATGCATCAAAACAGTGCCAAAAATAGTAAAATAATGTTCAATGTTCCAAAAAAGGTACTTGTATCTCTAATTACACATTTTAAAAACATACTCTAGTTTTAAAATTACTTGGATAACATTTTATAATAATTTTGTTTTCAGATTGTATTTCTGTTTCTTTAGAAAAATATTTCATTCACTGTTATATATAATAATAAATATATGAAAGTATTTAAAATATAAGGGGAAAATGTGATTTTAAGTTAAAGTATACTTTCGATGTACTATTTATGCTCTAAAATGTAAAAATATCACACCACAATGTCTCCTTTAGAGCTGGATCTATTCAGAGCAAGACACATGATGTGTTTCTTTCCCCTTATGTGATGTTAACTCACATGCTCTATTTCAGTGAAAATACACCCCTTTTCTATGATTATTCCCTGCCTTAGTCTTTCCCACTGGAATGAGTCCTCTTGAATTGAGTTCACTTTGTGTTGAATATTCATATGAGCTGTGTCTTCAAATAAACATGACAATCACTGCATAATTTTCATGTGAAAAAAATCTGATATTATCCTTAACTTCCTATTCTTTGTGAGCATTCTCTACTATACAACATGAAAAGTTTCTGCTTATACAATGAGACTGTAAGTTCAACAATCCTTTAATTATCTTGAATTTTTTCTATCACCAATTCATTAGCTCCTACTACAGAGATAGGTTTATCACGAGAATTCATTGATTATGTAATAAGTGAAAAAAAAAAAGAAATGGCCTCCTTGGGCACACATGCTTATGACACACACTCCATGTGATTGAAATGTCAATTCTACCACCATCTGGCTTCTGCCTTCATCTAGGTGGAGGGAGAAAGGGTCAATTCACCATCATTAAGTAAACATATATTGATTATCACCTGTGTACCAAGAACGAGGTCAAGTTAAAAGCAATTCCTGATCTCTTTATCTTCTAGTATAATTAGTCTCTGAGATGATCATCAAATGTGGTTTCAAGCTCATGAATTGGAGTTGGTGAATTATCTATATAGCTATCAAGGAGCATTGATGGAAATGTATTTCTAAATGTGGCAGAGGCATAAAATAATCCCTTTTAAATATGATTTTTGCAGTTTCCCTCTTAAAAAGTAAATTCTGAAAAGTGGAAAAAATTGGGTAGATTCAGAATACATACAGGGATAAGTAATAAAAGTGAAAAGATGGGGAGGGAATCTTGAGAGTTTTGTCTAAGAGGAAACTGGCACAGATTCAGAGACTCGCAATATTTTGAAGGTGAAAAATCTAATTTCACCCTAATTTGGGGAAGGAAATGAGACTTCAATTAGGTGTGAGAGGCTGTAAATTCAATGGTCAAAGGAGATCCAAGGGTAAGTTCAGGCTAAAGTAAAATGTAAATAAACTTAATCATGCATTATGAATATACTTTTCCAATATATGTGAAAGATGAGTCTAGTTTTTACTAAAAGAGAAACTGGAAGTGTACATAGCATAAAGCTAAGAAAGTTATCTATGATGTTGAGATTGCAAGTATTTATAAGTTTTATCATTGTTTTCTTTCCACTGCTTTCCCAATTTTCTACAATAAGCACATATTAACAGTCCAGGTGGAACAACAGAAAAAAATTAAAACTTTTAAATAACTAAATAAATAATCAAGTAGAGTAAAATACATTATTTATTCAGTCATGTAGTGAATGTCAGGAGCAAAATACATTAAATGACTGACCTGGGGGACTTTGAGAAGACTATGTTTTGAAAAGATCAATTGAACATTGCTAGACTTTATTTCAATAAAGCACACAACAGTATAAGCCTTAGAGGCAAAGTTCTCTCATTTATTTGATTTTCCGTTTACATCTACATAAAGCGGGACTATGTATGCCTGCTTCAAAGGAAATACTTCTTATGAAACACTCAGAACAATGATGACATATGCAAGAATGCTGTTTGGTTAAATCTGGAAATAAGTCATCCGGACTAGGTTTTTCAAATTGCAGGTGACAACTCACTGAAGGCTGTTATCTTAATAGAGGGATCTAACTAGCATTTAAAAATTAAATTGCAAAGAAGAGAAGATAACTGGAAATGGCATGCTGTACATGGGCACCAAAAATTGTGAGCTCTGAATAATATTACAAAGAATTGTTTTGTCAGATATTACTAGGGAAGTGCAAACTAAAATCACAATGGGATACCACTTTACACTCAGTAGGAGGGCTAAAATTAAAATGACAGACAACAACAAATGCTGGTGAAGATATGGAGAAACTGAAACAAGCTACATTACTGTTGGAATTGTAAAATGGCACAGCTGCATAGGAAAAAACTATAGCAATGTGTCAAAAGGTTAAATGTAGAATTACCATCTGAGTCAAAACAGCAATTCTGCTTCTAGGTATATATCTCACATATAAACATAAGTCTATACAAAAATATGAATGTTGATAGCAACATTATTCAGAAGAATCAGAAAGTGAAAACAAAATGTCCAGTATGAATGAACTGGTAAGCAAAATGTGATCTACGAATACAATGTAAAATCATTGGGCAATAAAAAGGAATAAAGTACCAAAATATGATACAACATGAATGAACCCTAAAACATTATACTAAGTCAAAGATGCTAGGCAACACTCAAATGTGGACAACTCTGAATCCGTAGTGGCTATGGTCAAAAAATGAATGATGTTCAATTCAGGAAGCACTATCAGAACTAAGATGTTAGAGACAGGACTAGTAAATCTCTTGATTGATTCATAGATTGCTAAAAGATCCTTTTCCAGAATGGAAATGAAAAAGGTCCAACCATGTATAGATTACACCAAAAAATATTGTAAAACATAGTTCATGGTAATACGTCAGTATTCTCAAAGAACTGTCCCCAAAGGGTATTCTAAGTCTTCAGTAGTTGAAGCAGAGCTGTTAATTAAGGCATGATGTCAGGTGTTTTGTGAGCAGTGAAATGATAGTTGTAAGTTTTTACCTAATCAGGTTTCCTTATCACTTAATAATTTGGAAACTAATATATGTATACTTATGTATAAACATATAGAACTTAATGAAGTGTTTCCTTCCTGTTCCTCCTTTTTCTGTTTGTCTAATGGGTACAATAATTATTTCTATCTCACACCGTTTTGAAGATAAAATGTGATAATACATGTACAATACTTAGAAGATGACCTCTTAGAATTCCACCATAAATTTATCGCATTTATGAGTTTCAATACAAATTATTCCAAAGCAAAATCAAATAAAAGCACTGGAAAGCTCCCAGATGTGTAGCTCTACCTTCCCCATTTCACCTGTGTTCCAACTTGGTCTAGAAAACTGCTTATTCTTCTCCATTACTTCTTCAAACAAGAACACATTGTTTTCTGTGTGAAACCTACTACTAAACTATGTGATCTGCCCAAGTGATCTGCTCTGCAATTTACACAATCATCCAGGCCAAAGATATTTTTATGCCTTTGGTGACTAGAATGAGTGCCAGACTCATTCTGCTATCTTACTTCTCATCTCCAAGTCACTAAGCCCTTTTGTTGGTACCTCCTAAATATTTCTTCCAACTTGTGCCCTTCACTGTCCTTACATTGTCATTATATTAGTATAACCTATCATTACCTTTAACCTGAAATATTTCACTATTTCTCTCCTAACATGCACATTTGAGATTCAATATAGGTGTCTACTTCTCCGTGAAGTCTGGGATGAGTTATGAGGAGTATAGAGTTTTTGTTATTTCTTAAAGTAACTTCTTAAAGTATTATTTTTCTGTACATAAGTCATTATAGTGTCACTGATAAAAATGAGTAAAATAATGAGTTTCTGGTTGATAAAAACATTTTATGGAAATTTAAGTTTATTGTCTCTAATAAATTTAAGTCATTCTTGAATTTTCATATGTTACTCTATAGAAAATACTTTCCATAAAGCATTTATAATATCTCTTGGGAAAACTATTTGCCAATGGTGCTTTGTAGTCTCCCCTAAGATATAAATATTGTCTTGTCTTTGAATTTTCACTGCCTAGTAGAGGCCTAGTTTTCTCAACTATGATTGTTGAATACGTAAATAAATAATTTGATGTCTGCTACCTACTTCACAAAAAATTATAACTTATTTTAATTTTTAAAAAGTTTTCTGAAGTGGCAAACTCTTTCTGAGCTTTGAAATTTGGACTCAGTTATACCTTTTCCACTACTGGTGGATACAGTGCTTTTAATGTTTAAGTAAAAACATCATTATGCCAAAGTCAACTTAAAACTTTCTCATATTATAAAGTTTGTTTATTTGAAGTTTCTTTGAGTAAAAATATGGCATGTATGTATATGGGAGGTTTTATAAAGATGGAATATTTACTTCAAAATTAGTTTACCTTACTTCTTACATAAACAGGAAAAATGCAGAAATTTCAATAGCATTGCACAAAAGCAGAAAATAAGCAAGAACAAAATATTTGCAACATTAAACCTATAACCAGGTAATATAAAGGTAAATTACCTTATTACATACTCATATTTCTACAAGTTCCTAATATTTATGCTGAAAAATTATCTCATATTTTGTTAAAATATAGAAAATTAAATGTCCTAAAATCTAGAAAAATATACAATTATGAAATATGGTTTAAAATCCATTAAAACATGTACAATATATAGCTGTTACTATCAGGATCACTTCAATTTTAAAGACATGAGTACAGTTTTTTAATCAACATGTTTGTAACCTAGTTCTATGATATTGTTTCTAATATTGTCCACTCGTTTCCTTTTTAACTCCAAATTAGACAGATTCTTAAACTGTATTTTTTATTGCTAAAATGTGGATATTAACACAATATGTAAATGAATCAATTTAATAATTGCATATTCAAACCATTATGTGAAAATATACTAATCATCACACTGAAATATAAACATAGCATAGTAAAGAGAAATAAATGCACTGTGATTTTACTTTTTCTAATAATAAATAATCTACACAATTTAAGTTTACTAATAAAATTAAATACTTGGTCATTTATTTTGATGTTTGAAGAAAGGGAGGGATTCTAAAATTCTACTTCCAGTATTTTATTAAATGAGTTGAAAATACTTCATGATATTACACACTCTCTATGTAACCATCCATTCTACCTTTGTAAATAAACTCTTTAATTGGCAACTATTAATTACCAAATCTCAACATGAATAAGACAAAGGGGGTTGGGAAACAGAGCACAGACACATTTTTAAACATTGGTTTTACCTTGTTTAAAGTAAATTTCTAAATGATATGCATAGATATTCAAATGAATAACTAAATAAAAGTGATTACTTACATGATATATACATTTAAGATAATCAATACTACTGATGTGTTTATTTTCAAGTATTCAGGATTTGACATTGTAGACATCTATAGAGTATAATACCAGGGTATTATGCATTGGTTTAGTGAAAAATCTCTCATTCAAATCAGATATTTGTGGGGAGTTTACTTAGATTTCTCCTGGACAAGTCATTTAGAAACACTATCAAGCAGGTTGATGATCAGTTTGGAAACATGTTTTTAGTGTAAAGGTAATTAGATTCATCTTGCTTTGAATCTGTTG
This sequence comes from Carlito syrichta, assembly GCF_000164805.1. NCBI lineage: Eukaryota > Metazoa > Chordata > Mammalia > Primates > Tarsiidae > Carlito > Carlito syrichta. The sequence continues at coordinate 53,322 of NW_007231389.1, read as the reverse complement.
CTATGATGGTGGATGTAAGTTTTGGAGCATGTGAGTTGGAAGATTCAATTTAAAGATAAAGAAAGATTTTGTTTAAGTCTACTAGCAAGTACCTTATGTGTGGACACCATATAGCACAACATATACTCTACAATGAAGAAATGGGCATTAGGAAAAAGAACTTTAGGAATGTACATATTAGATAGGTTGAAATACTGGCAAGAAATCAAGTAAGGGATATAATCTGGCTATATCTTGGAAGGTCAGAGACAAAAATTGGTTAAACTCAGCTTCAAGGTAAATGACGAGAGGTGCGTGGCACTCACCACCCTCACACAGAAGGTCCAAAATAGCAAGTATATAACTGTACTATGAATAGAGCCTCTAAGATCAAATACTGGAATTCAGCAGGGAAGTGACAGAGAGCCTCTGAGGCACAGAAAAGAGAAAAACAAAGCATCTAGCCTGGCCAGGATTGACTCAGAGCCAGGAGGAACTACCCATTTTAGGAAAGGGTAAGTGAGAAATTCCCAAGTATCCACATTTCCACTGCAGACCTACAATCCTAGCCATGGGGCACCTTCTGGCCCTGAGACTAGTATAAAGAGCTTCCTGGAGTTCACACAATGGCATTGTTTCAGAGTGGGAGTTTGCACTGGGTCCCACACACTTCCCAAGACCCAAGCAGCTGCGGCATGGCACCTTTAGAGAGCCTAGTCCTCACCAGACTACATTCCTCCCTGAGGCCCGAAAACAGCCCCTGCATTTCCACATTCTGGGAGTCCCACTGAAATCCTCCCATGTCCACCCAGAGACTGCAGTGTTCCAGCACTAGGCTGACCCAGTGATGTCTCCAGCACTCCAGACCACACAGCATTCTATACACCAAAAATGGGCAGAGTGGTGCACCAGGAAGGCTTCCTCTGGGATATAGGGAACTGAAGTGTGTGCTGCTCAGAAGAGCCTGAGAGCTGTCTGCCTGGGATTGCTGAAAATGACAGGAACTACTACTCCCTCCAGCTTCAGGGCAGGTCATCTGCATGAGCCTTCAGAGATCCTTAGAACTAGCCTGTCTGCCCACTATCCTGGGACCTGAGGACAGGCCTTCTTCACTTGCCACTTCTGCTGGCACTTGCACATGTCATCCAGTGGCCTCAGGAGTGACTCATCCTACCCGCTATTGCTTGAACCTGCACATGTCTCTCAGGGTCTGAGGGTGGGCCCATTCTACCTGTCACAGTGAGCATCCAGTTCATCACTCAGAAGCCTGGGGATCAACCTGCCCTGCCCACTACCACTAGCACTCACGTATACCTTTGAAAGCCCGAGGACCCGAGGATGGTCTCTCCCAGCCTGATTGCACACTCTGTTCTAGGGCTTGAATACAGGCTCACCCTGCTTGCCACCACTGGTGCACACAAGCACCATCCAGAGGTTTAAGAATAAGTCTGTCTGCATTTGGTGCCTACATATGCTTCTTGGGGCCCCAAGGAACTGTCTGCTCAGTCTGTTGTCACCATTGGTGGTACACATGCACTGCCCAGGGGCCCAAGGGCTGTTCTGCTACTGTCACTGCCACCACATATGCCATGCACACTTCTCAAGGGCCCACGGGCCCTCCCACTTTCCCAGCCTGCTGCTACCACTGCTGGCAGTTGAGTACACTGTCTGGGGTCCAAGAATCATCTGACTGGATCTGTCACTGCTTGTGGTCCCAAAAATTGCCTGGCCTGCGACCACCATCACTGGTTTCAGGGCACCAGCCCCCTGGGTGTCCACATCCTCATCAAAGCCTTGCTATAAACTTCATTAACAACTGCAGCCCAAGCCACTCTGGGACCCACAGAAAAAACTAACTCTGATTACTGCTGAAGAAATTATACAGAGATTCTACTACTATGGCTATTCAGGATCAAAGACCAAGAGCCCTACACAACGAACACTATAGATATATCTATGTGAAAAAGTCTTTCCCTACTAAAGCTTAGCCATAAAGTTGAAAGAAGCAACTATTAAACCATATATGCAGGTATCAACAGTAAGAACCCAGAAACATGAAAAAGTCAGAAAACATGACACTTCCAAAGGAACACAATAATATTCCAGTAACATATCCCAAAGAAAAAAAAATCTGAGCCAGGCTCAGTAGCTCAGCCTGTAACGCTGCACTTTGGGAGGCTGAGATGATTGGATTGCTTGAGCCCATGGGTTTGATATCTGCCTGGGCAAGTTGGCGAGACATCATCTCTACAAATAAAAAAAAAATAGAGCCGGGCTCGGTGGCTCACCCTGTAATCCTGCACCTTTGGGAGGCTGAGGTGAGTGGGTTGCCTGAGCCCGCAGGTTTGAGACCCGCGTGGGCAGCAAGACCTCATCTCTACAATAAATCAAAAAATCAGCTGGGTGTGGTAGCGCATGCCTGTAATTCCGGCTACTTGGAGGGCTGAGGTGAAAGGATCACAGGTGCCCAGCAGGTCGAGGCTGCGGTGGCTGGAAGCAGCCACTGCACTTCAATCTGGGCGACAGAGTGAAACTCCAACTCAAAAAAAAAAAAAAATCGGAGACTCCTGAAGATGGCGACGGCATAGGTGGATCCGTGAGACTCTCCGAACATGAGTTTGCCAAAAGACTCTTACTTTTCATCCTGAAGCCCCCTGCCCACCGCCAGCCGCACTGGTACGAGGCCAGGTGACTTTTGGTCCCACGCAGGGCCAGATATTGTGGCCCGGCTGTGGATCCTCCACTATATGTGACTCCGGCCGGCTGAGGAATCCCGAATCCCGGATTCCAGCTCCCTGCCTGGCTACATCATCACGACCAGCACCCAGCACCAAGCTGCTGGTCACCCAGGGAGGCTCTGGGCGTCCGCCCATCAGAGATACTGGCTGAAGTGCCCTGTGAGGGACTCAGAGCCACCACTTACCCTCTGGAGCTTTGGAGATCTGGAGCTCCGGGTCCACCCTGGCTGAGGCACTCAGCATGCGACTGCAAGCTTGTGTAAGGGAGCAGAACCCCAAGCTTAGTAAGATGCTGATTGGAGGCTTCCAGCTCCAGAGGAGGGAACCCCCGACCCTCTCTTCCAACCCAGCCTGCTGGTGGCACCCCGGATCCAGCATCCAGCTGTGCAGCTGATCCCACCTAGAGACCCATGAGCATCCCTAAAAGTGAAAGTAAAACTACCACCTCCACCATTTTCAAGGCAGATTTTCATCACCCAGCCCACCTGTCAGAGCTTCCACCTCGGTACCCATGGTGACATTGTTAAACAGGAGACAAAGCCCCCCCTTACACTGAACAGAGACAAGAGTCACAGATCTCCCAGGTAGCAGGCTAGCTGCCTGCAACAAAAACAGAGGGGAGAGGCTGGAGGTTAGAGCTCAAGGGACTTTAGCCACTAAGGGATGAGAGAAAAACCTACACAAATTAAGAAAAACCAAAAGAAGAATAAGGGTCTCTCCCAGACTCCTGGGAGGGCAGATGCTGAGAAAACTGACTTCAGAATGCAAACAATGAAGAGACCCCAGAATGACTGGTCTCAAAATACAAACCTAGATATCAAGACATTAAAGGAGAGATTAAAAAGAATTGAGGAGACTCAAGAAGAAACTAGAAAGGAGCTGATAACGGAGATAACAGTAATAAAGAATACTGTGAATGAAATAAATAACGAACTGATAAGCATGGAAAGCAGAATTACCCAAGTAGAAGAAAGAATATCAGAGATTGAGGACCAAAATATACAACTAACCCAAACTCTCAAAAACACAGAAAACAAGCTCAAAAAGACAGAAAAAAACCTTCAAGAGATAAGCAATTACCTCAAGGGACAGAACCTAAGAGTAATTGGCCTTCCCAGGGCAGAAAGAGAGACAGAGACCACACTGGAACAAACCTTTCATGAGATCATTCAAGAAAGTTTCCCTTATATAATCAAAGATGCAAAAACTGAAACACAAGAGATTCAGAGAACTCCTCCAAGACAACAAATGAGAAGACCAACTCCTACAAATAATAATTCACCTAAAAAAGTAGGCGAAGAAAACAACCTAAAGGCAGAAAAAGAAAAGGCCAGATCACCTACCAGGGAAAAACAATTAGAATAGTAGCAGATTTATCTACAGAAACCCTGCAGTCTAGGAGAGCTTGGAGCCCTATCTTCAAAGTCCTAAAAGATAAACAATTTCAACCAAGAATAACTTACACAACCAGATTAAGCTTCATCAGCAAGGGAGAATTAAAATCATTCCCAGATATCCAATCCCTAAGAACTTACGCTGCCACCAAACCACCTCTACATGAAACACATAAGAAAGTACTAAACACAGAAGAAAAGGGGAAAAAAAGAAAACGTTCTTCACAAGAGTACAGGAAAAAGAATAAAACACACATGAACCAACTCCAAAAACAAAAGAAAGACAATAAACCAAGTGGAAGAACAACTCTATAAGAACTCTGATAGGGATGAACTCTCACATTTCAATAATTAGCCTGAATGTGAATGGACTAAATGCACCACTGAAAAGACATACAATGGCAAAATGGATAAAATATCACCAGGCAACAATATACTGCCTTCAAGAAACCCATATCACTAGAAAAGGACATGCACAGACTCAAAGTAAGAGGATGGGAATCAAATTTTCAGGTGAATGGAACACAAAAGAAAGGAGGAGTCATGATCCTAATTTCAGACAAAATACCATTTAAGCTATCAAAAATTAAAAAAGATACAGAGGGCTACTACATAATGATAAAAGGTTCACTCCATCAACAAGAAATATCTATCCTAAACATATATGCAACTAACATAGGCGCACAAACTATTATAAAGCAACTCCTAGGAAAACTAAAGGAAGACAATGACTCTAACACCATCATAACTGGGGACTTTAATGCCCCACTCATGACCCTAGACAGATCATCGGGACAAAAAACCAGCAATGAGATTCGGAACCTCAATGTGACTCTGGATGAGATTGACTTAATTGATACCTACAGAACACTCCATCCAAAGACCATAGAATACACATTCTACTCATCACCTCATGGAACGTATTCCAAGATCACCACATAATTGGCCATAAATCAAGCATAAGCAAATTTAAAAGGACCGAAATTCTACCATGCACCTTCTCGGACCACAGTGGAATACAAACAAACATTAACACCAACAAGGTCCGCTCAAAACCCACAAAGACATGGACACTAAACAGCATGATGCGAAACAACTCCTGGGACTATGATGAAATCAAAACAGAAATCAAAAGATACCTGGAAACAAATGAAAATGAAGAAACATCTTACCAAAATCTCTGGGATCCCTTAAAAGCTGTAGTAAGAAGGGAACTTATATCCCTACAAACATACATGAAGAAAATGGAAGGATCACAAATTAACAGCCTAACAATCCACCAAAGGAAGCTGGAAAAGCAAAACCACCAAAAGCCTAATTTCAGCAGAAGAATCGAGATCACCAAAATAAAAGCCCAAATACAGGACGTAGAAAACAAAAAGAGAATACAAAAAAAATCAATGAAACAAAAAACTGGTTCTTTGAAAGGATAAACAAGATCGATGGTCCCCTAGCTAGACAGACCAAGAAAAAGAGAGGAAAAGTGCAAATAACACAATCAGAAACACAAAGATGAAGTCACATCTGACCCTGAAGAAATACAAAAGACCATCAGAAACTACTATGTACACTTGTATGGAAACAAACTTGAAAACCTCAAGGAAATGGAGAACTTTCTGTCATCACACAACCTACCTAGGTTGAAACAAGAAGAAATTGAGACTCAAAATAGACCAATAACAATCAAGGAAATTGATTATGTAATAAGAAAACTACCTACAAAAAAAATCCCTGGACCAGATGGCTCTCCAGGAGAATTCTACAAGACATTTAAGGAGGGACTGATTCCAGTCCTACTGAAGCTATTTCAGGTGACTGAGAAAGATGGAACCCTCCCCAAATCATTTTAGGAAGCTAACATTCACATAGATACCCAAGCCAGGTAACGATCCAACAAAAAAAGGGAACTACAGGCCAGTATCTTTGATGAAAATAGATGCTAAAATTCTCAACAAGATCCTAGCAAACTGGATTGAACAACACATCTCAAAACTCATCCATTATGACCAAGTAGGCTTCATCCCTGGGATGCAAGCCTGGTTCAACATTCGTAAAACCATAAATGTAATTAAATACATCAGCATGTCAAAACAAAAACCACATGATTATATTATTAGATGCAGAAAAAGCTTTTGATAAAATCCAGCACCGCTTCTTGATAAAAACCCTCGAACAACTAGGCATACAGGGAACATAACTCAAAGTAGTAAAAGGCATCTACGAGAAATCCACAACCAACATACTCCTAAACAGACAAAAATTAGAACCATTTCCCCTGAAAACTGAAACAAGACAAGGATGCCCACTCTCACACCTCCTGTTCAATATAGTATTGGAAGTCCTGTCTAGAGCGATCAGAGAAGAGAAGGCAGTCTGGGGTATCCAAATAGGAAAAGAGGAAGTCAAACTATCTCTCTTTGCAGATGACATGATCGTATACCTGGAAAACCCAAGAGAATCTGTCAAAAACCTCCTTTCACTGATAAAAGCCTTCGACAAAGTCTCAGGATATAAAATAAATGTGCAAAAGACAATCGCATCTTTTACACCAATAATAAACAAACAGCAACCCAAATAAGAAGCACAATTCCATTCACAATAGCCACAAAAAGAAAATGAAATATCTTGGCATCTTCCTAACCAGAGATGTGAAAGACCTTTACAATGAAAACTACAAAACTCTGCTCAAAGAAATTGAAGATCACACAAACAAGTGGAAAAAAATCCCATGCTCATGGATTGGAAGAATCAACATTGTGAAGATGTCCATCTTAACCTAAGGCAATCTACAGATTCAATGCAATACCTATCAAATTACCAGAAAATTCTTCCCAGACCTACAAAAAACAACACAGGAATTCATATGGAAACACAAACGACCAAGAATAGCCAGAACAATCCTCAGCAAAAAAAAAA
>NW_007231389.1:22219-45846 GCF_000164805.1 Carlito syrichta | reverse complement strand
ATTATAAAATGGGCAAAAATATGAACAGACACTTCACAAAGAAAGACATCCAAGCAGCCAACAGACACATGAGGAAATGCTCAACCTCACTAATCATCAGGGAGATGCAAATCAAAACCACACTGAGATAGCACCTAACTCCAGTCAGAATGGCAATTATCAATAACTCAGAAAATAATAGTTGTTGGAGAGGGTGTGGCAAAAAGGGAAAAACCCTACACTGTTGGTGGGAGTGTAAACTAGTGCAACCTCTGTGGAAAGCAGTGTGGCGATTCCTAAAATCTCTAAACATCAACCTCCCATATGACGCTGAAAGCCCCCTACTGGGAATATACCCTGAAGAACTCAAATCACTGTATAAAAAAGATACCTGCACACAAATATTTATCACAGCATTGTTCAGAATAGCAAGAACCTGGAAGCAACCATGCTGCCCATCAAAAGAGAACTGGATTAAAAAAATGTGGTACATATACACAATGGAATACTATCCAGCCATAAAAAAGAACAAAATCAAGCCAGGCTCGGTGGCTCAGCCTGTAATCCTGTGCCTTTGGGAGGCTGAGGTGAGTGGATTGCCTGAGCCCGTGGGTTCGAGACCCGCCTGGGGCAGTGAGACCTCACCTCTATAATAAATAAAAAAATCAGCCAGGCGTGGTAGCGCGCGCCTGTAATTCCAGCTACTTGGAAGGCTGAGGCGGAAGGATCGCTGGAGCCCAGCAGGTCGAGGCTGCGGTGGCTGGGAGCAGTCACTGCACTCCAGTCTGGGTGACAGAGTGAGACTCCAACTCAAAAAAACCCCACAAAATCATGAATTTTGCAGCAACCTGGATGGAGCTAGAGTCTATAATACTGAGTGACCTCTCATTGAAACAAAGATCTGAGTATCACGTATTCTCACTCATATAGTGGATCTTGATCCTTGATCATCCAACGCAGTACCATAAGAAAATGACTGACAATGGTGGGAAGCTATGGGGGGGGGATGAGACTAATGGTAGTAAACATCTGTCTGGGGATGGGTAGACACATGCTATCAACAAGAGGGCCTGAATGAAGCATATTTGTATACCTAACCCCTAACTGTACCCCACAATATCAAAATTAAAAATATTGATTTAAAAAGTCAAAAAATTAGCCAGGTGTGGTACTGCACGTCTATAGTTCCAGGTACTTGGAAGGCTGAGGTGGAAGGACCTGCCAGGATTCCCAGCAGGTCGAGGCTGCAGTGGCCAGGAGCGGTCACTGCACTCCAGTCTGGTTGACAGAGTGAGACTCCAACTCAAAAAAAAAAAAAAGAAAAGAAAAAGAAAAAAATCTATGTCATGTCTAGAAACAATTTCAGTATAATAATGCCAAATAAACTAAGTAAGAGTAAAAAATGTAGGTAAACAATTTGAATAAATCTGAAAAAATTTAAATGAAACATTCAACAAAGAGATGGATATCATAGAAAAGAAAATATAATTTTGAACTGGAGAATTAAATAAATGAAATAAAAATACAACTGCGAGCATCAACAATAGATTAGACCAAACAAAAAATAATTTCTGAATTTAAAGATGAATCTTTTGATATAATCCAGTCAGACAAATCAAAATCACAGTGAGATACCACCTTACTCTAGTTAGAATGACTATAATAAAAAAAACAAAAGAAAACAAGCATCGGTGAAGATGTATATAAAGGTGAACACTTACACACTTTTAGCAAAGTTGCAAATTAATACAGACACTGTAGAAAACTGCATGGATGTTCCTTAAAAAATAGAACTACCACATGATCCAGTAACCCCAATACTGGGTATATATCTAAAGGAAATAAAACAGTATGTTGAAGAGATATCTGTACTTTCATGTTTATTGCAGCATTGTTGACAACAGCCAAGATATGGAATTAACCCAGAAGTCCAATGGGTAATAAATGCAAAATGTGTCCACAATGAAAGAAAATGAGGTGCATACACACAATAGAATGCTATTCAATCATAAGAAAACCCTGTCATTTGAAAAAAATACATGAATCTAGAGTGGAATTTAAAACAATGTAGATGGATCTTTGAAGACGTGTGAAATAATTTAGACATAGAGAAACAAATGCTGCATGATCTGATTGAGATATGGAATAAAAAAATAAAACAAAAGTTGACATCACAGAAGCAGAAGCAGAGCAGAAGAGTGGTAGAACAGTAGTTACTGTAGACTGAAGGGAGGAGAAGGACAGAAGGGAAGGATGGGAAGAGGTTGGTCAAAGTTACAGTTAGGTAGGAGAGATAAGTTCTGGTGTTCTATTGCATGGTAGGGTAACATGATCAATAGAAAGATACAGTATATTAAAAAATAGCTAGAAGAGAAGTTTTTGAATGTCCTCACAACAGAAAAATAATAAATGCATGAGGTGAGGGTTATACTAAATACTATAGTTTGATCATCATATACAACATATATTTAATAAAACATAAAATTATACCCCATATACATAATTACAATACTCAGACAAAAATTAGAAGAAGAGGGGGGTGCTGAAGAAGAAGAAGAAAACAGAAATCCTATGGAACATATTGGGCTCAAAAGTGGCCAGATACTTGAATTTTAAGAGATAGTCAAAAGCATAAAAAATGATTTAATAAAATATTAACTAAAAGTCAAAATAAACTCAATCAGAAAAACAAAAGATGAAGTCACAACTGACCCTGAAAAAATACAAAAGATTATCAGAGACTACTATGTACAATTATATGAAAACAAACTTGAAAACCTAAAGGAAATGGGGAATATTCTGACATCACACAACCTCCCTCGGTTGAAACAAGAAGAAAATGAGACCCTAAATAGACCAATAACAATAAGGAAATGAACTATGTCATGAGAAAACTACCTACAAAAAAAAGCACCCTGGACCAGGTGACTTTCCAGCAGAATTCTACACAACATACAAGGAGGAACTGATACCAATCCTACTGAAAGTATTCCAGGCAATTGAGAAAGATGGAACTCTCCCCAAATCATTTCATGAGCTAACATCACATCGATACTCAAGCCAAGTAAAGACCCAACAAAGAAAGAGAACTACAGGCCAATATCTTTGATGAACATAAATGCTAAAATTCTCAACAAGATCCTAGGAAACTGAATTCAACAACACATCTCAAAAATCATCCATCACAACCAAGTAGGCTAAATCCCTGGGATGCAAGGCTGGTTCAACAGTCATAAGACCATAAATGTAATTAAATACATCAACAGACACAAAAACAAAAACCACATGATTACATCATTAGATACGGAAAAAGCTTTTGATAAAATCCAGCAACGCTTCTTGATAAAAACCCTCAAACATCAAGGCATAAGTGGAACATACCTCAAAATAGTAAGAGTCATCTATGAGAAAACTACAGTCACCATACTCCCAAACAGATAAAAATTGGAACCATTTTCCCTGAAAACTGGAACAAGAGAAGGATGCCCACTCTCAGTCCTCCTGTTCAACATAGTTTTGGAAGTCCTAGCTAGATCAATAAGAGAAGAGAAGGCGATTAGGGGTATCAAAATAGGAAAAGAGGAAGTTAAATTATCTCTCTTGCAGACAATATGATTATATACCTTGAAAAATCCAAGAGAATCTGCCAAAAACCTCCCTGCACTAATAAAGGACTTTGGAAAAATCTCAGGGTACAAAATAAATGTGCAAAAGGCAATCACATTTCTATACACCAATAATAAACAAACAGAAACTCAAATAAAAAGCACAATTCCATTAACAACAGCCACACACAAAAAAATGAAATGCCTTGGCATCTTCCTAACCAGAGATGTGAAAGACCTTTAGAGTGAAAACTACAAAACACTACTCAAAGAAATGAAAGATGACACAAACAAGAAGAAAAAATATTCCATGAGGATGGAGTTGATGAATCAATATTGTTAGGATATCCATTCTACCTAAGGCAATTTAACGCAATACCCATTAAATTACCAGCAACTTTCTTTTTAGCCCTAGAAAAAACAATACAGGAATTCGTATGGAAACATGAAAGACCAAGAATAGCCAAAACAATCCTCAGCAAAAAACAAACAAAAAAACAAAGCAGGGGGCATCACATTCCCAGACTTTAAATTTTATTATAAAGTCACAATAATCAAAACAGCTGGCCTGGTATTGGTGCAAGAACAGGCATATAGACCAATGGAATAGAATTGAGATTCCAGAAGCAACACCTCAATTTCTCAATCAACTCATCATCCACAAAGCCCCCACCACCCACTACTGGGGAAAGGAGAACCTATTCAGTAAATGGTGCTGGGAAAACTGGCTGACCACATGCAGAAGATTGAAACAGGACCCCTACCTATCCCCATACACAAAAATTAACACTAAATGGATCACAGACCTAAATGTAAAACCTCAAACTGTAAGAACCTTAGAAAACAGAGGAGACACTCTTATGGAAGTTGGAACTGGCAACCAATTCCTGATCAAAACCCGAAGTGCCCATGTCATAAGAGATAAGATAGACAAGAAGGACCTCATTAAACTGACAACCTTCTGCAAAGCCAAAAAACCATCAAGAGAGCAGGGAGACAGCCCACAGACTGGGAAAAAACTCCATATTTGCCAACTCCATGTCAGACAAAGGCCTAAGATCAAAGATCTACAAGGAACTCAAATGTGCTGAAAATAAAAAAACAAACAGCCCCATTACAAAGTGGGCTAAAGATATGAATAGACATTTCTCAAAAGAAGATGTGTGAGCAGCTAACAGATAAATGAAAAAATGTTTAGCCTCACTAGTAATCAAGGAGATGCAAATTAAAACTATACTGAAGCCAGGATCAGTGGCTTAGCCTGTAATCCCACGCCTTTGGGAGGCTGAGGTGAGTGGATAGCCTGAGCCCGCGGGTTCGAGACCTGCCTGGGCAGCGAGACCTCATCTCTACAATAAATCAAAAAATAAGCCGGGCGTGGTAGCGCACGCCTGTAATTCCGGCTACTCGGAAGGCTGAGGCGGAAGGATCACCAGAGCCGAGCAGGTCGAGGCTGCAGTGGCTGGGAGCAGCCACTGCACTCCAGTCTGGGCGACAGAGTGAGACTCAAAAAAAACCAAAAAATCCCAAAAAAACTATACTGAGATACCACCTAACTCCAGTCAGAATGGCCATCATCAATAACTTAAAAGATAACAGATGCTGGAGAGGATTTGGTGAAAAGGGAACACGTTTACACTGTTGGTGGAAGTGTAAGTTCTAAAAATCAACCTTCCATATGACCCTGCAATCTCCCTACTGTGAAAATACCCAGAAGAACTCAAATCATTCTATGAGAAAGATACCTGCACATATGTTTATCACAGCATTGTTCACAATAGCAAGAACATGGAACCAACTGTGCTGCACATCAAAAGAGGACCGGATAGAAAAATGTGGTTCATATACACAATGGAATATTATGCAGCCACAAAGAAGAAGAAAATCATCAATTTCAAAGCAACCAGGATGGAATTAGAATTTATAATACTGAGTAATCTCTCACAAAGAGCTACTCTCACAAAGAGTAATCTCTCACAAAGAGAAACAAAGAGCTAAGTATCACATTCTCACTCATAAGTGGACCTTGAAAAACTACTGTAATACTATAAGAAAAGGATTGACAGTAGTGGGGAACTGTGGGGGGGGTGGGGAGTGGGATTGACAGTAGTTGATATCTTCCTGGGGAAGGTGGGGCAAACCTCATCAACAAGGGTACCTGCACAATGAATATTTGTATACCTAACCCTAAACTGTACCCCAGAATTTTAAAATAAAAATTAAAAGAGAAAAAAAGACAAAACAATAAAATAAAATATTAACTGAAAGCTTCTCAAGTCTTGCAAAAGATATAGACATTCAGATATAAGAAGCTCAAAGATTTTCACATATATTCAACTCAAAAGAGTCTTCTCCAAGGCACATAGTAGTCTAATTATTAAAAATCAAAGACAAAGAGAATTTCAAAAACAGAAAGAGAAACGTGTAAGTCACAATTAAGGAAATCCCTATCAGACTAATGGCAGATTTCTAAGCAGACACCTTATAGGCAAGGAGAGAATGAGATGATAAATTCAAAGTACTGAAATAACAAATAAACAACAACAAAACACCTGAAAGCCAAGACAACTATACTCAGCAAAATTAACCTTCAAAAATAAAGGAGTAATAAAGTCTTTACCAGACAATCAACAACTCAGGAAATGCATCACCACAGTACCACAAGAAAGGCCAAAGAAATTCCTACATCTGGAAGTAAAAGGATTATATCTACAATCAGAAAAACACATAAACTATGAAACAGATACATAAATAAAAAAGAGAAAGAAGTCAACTGTAATCGCTATATTAATGAACCACTAAATTTTAAAGAAAAACAATTAAAAAGAAGCAAAGAAATTAAAAATATACAAAACAACCAGAAAACAATTAACAAAATGACAGGAATAAATCTTTACTTATTAATAATAGCCTTGGATGTAAACAAATTAAATTTCCCATTTAAAAAATACAGATTGGCTAAATGATTTTTAAAAAGAGAAACCCAACTGTATGCTGCCTAAACAAAAAAAGGAAACTCACTTCATCTGAAAAGACATATATAAACTGAAATTAAAGGGATGGAAAAAGATATTCCATGTGAACATGAGTAGCCATACTTACATAATATAAAACAGAATTTCAAAAACTGTAGAAAAAGACAAAGAAGGTCATTTTATAATAATAAGATCAATTCAGCAAGAGGATATAACAATTTAAAATATATTAATATGTGCACCTACCACTGGAACACTCAGATATATAAAGCAGACATTATTAGGTCTTAAATAAGTGATGGGCTCCAATGCAACAATAGCTGGAGACTTTAAAACTCCATTCTCCGCATTTGACATAGAAAATGAACAAAGAAACATTGGATTTAAACTGCCCTTTAGATGAAATGGTTCTAAGAGATATGTATAGAATATTTCCTCCAACAGCAGCAGATCACACATTCTTCTTATAAGTTTATGAAACATTCTCTATAAGAGGCCATATGTTTGGTCATAAAAAAATCTCAATACATTTTAAAAAATCAAATTCATATTATTATGTATGTTCTCAGACTACATTGGAATGCAACTAGAAAACAAAAACAAGAGAAACTTTGGAAACTACAAATATGAGGAAATAAAACAACATGCTCTCAAATAATACTTGGGCTGCTGAAGAAACTAAGCAGTAAGTAAAAGAACTTTTGAAAAAAAGTAAAAACAAAAATAGAACATACCAAAACCATAAAATCTATAAAAATCAGTGCTAAGAGGGAAATTTATAACAATAAATGCTTATGTTAAAAAAGTGGAAAGATTTCAAATGAGCAATCTAGTTATTACTTCAAGGAACATAAAAGGAAAAAAAAACTGAACCCAAAATTATCAGAAGAAAAGAAATAATAAAAATAAGAGTAGAATTAAACAAAATAGAGAATAAAAATCAATACAAAGGATCACTAAAATGAAAAAATGGGTCTTTTTGAATAGAAAAATTCCATGAGCCTCTAGACCAAGAAAAAAAGAGAATACCCAAATGAATAAACCAGAAATGAAAAACAGATACATTATAACTGACACCACAAAAATACAAAGGATCATAGAGACTATTACAAGTAATATATGCTAAAAAATTCAAAAACCTAGAGAAAATAAATAAATTCCTGGATACTACCAAGATTGAAACAGGAAGAACAGAAAGCTTAAAGAGAGTAATAATAAGTAACAAGATTAAAAAATAGTTTTGTCCCAAAATGCAGTGGTTAGGGTACCCAGCTCTAGCCCTTCCCAGTGAGGTCTAATGACTGTAGGAAGGGTGGCAGTAGCAGTTCGTCCAGGGCCTCGTGGAAGAGGCCTGGATAAATGGAGGTGACCAGCACCTGCAGGGTGTGTAAAGAGCAAGAGTGATACCAGGCCCACTAGCCACTGGAACTTGTCTTCTCCCAGCAGCTGCTACCAGCAGAATGAATAAGAAAATGTTTAAACAAAGAAAAGTTGAGGACTGTATGGCTTTACTGTTGAATTATATGAAACTTATGTAGAAGAGCTAGCACCAATACTTCTCACACTATTCAAAAGAATTAAAGGAGGTAGTTTTCCCTAACTCATTCTATAAGGCCAGCATTATCCTGATACTAATACAAGACAAGAACACAATAACAACAAAAGACAACTATATGCAAATATCCCTGATCATCATAGTTGCAAAAATTCACAGCAAAATAGCAAACAAAATCCAACAACACATCAAAAAGATGACACACTATGACCTAATGGGATTTGTTCTGGGATGCAAGAATACTAACAAGAGATTAACAACCATAACATACAAAGTATTCAAACAAGTCAATACTAAAAAAAAAAAAGAAAGAAAGAAAGAAAGTGACACATCACAACATCAGAATGAAGGGGGGAATCATATGATTATCTCAATAGACATTGAAGGAAAGCATTTGGTAAAATTCAACATCCCTTTATAATAAATACTCTCAACAAATTAGGCATAGGAGAAAATACTTCAATTTAATAAAGACTATATATGACAAACCCTCAACTAACATCATACTGAATAAGAAACAGGAACAAGACACAAATGCTCACTTTTACCAACATAGTACTTATTCAACATCGTCCTAGCCAGAGCAATCAGTCAAGAGAAAGAAAAGCAAAATGCATCTAAGAAGTCAAATTGTTCTGCTTTGCAGATGACATGATCTTATATTTAGAACAATCTGAATATTACACACACACACACACACAAACCTCTTAGAACTGATATGCAAATTCAGTAAGTTGCAAGGTACAAAACAACATAGAAGAATAAGTAGCAATACATCAGTAACAAATTAGCCAGTGAAGAATTCAAGAAAGCAATTCAGCTTGCAATAACTACAAGCAAACAAAAAAAGGATTGCATTTAACCAGAAATGTGAAAGATGTCTACAACAGATACTACAAAGCACTGATAAGAAAAACTGAAGAGGACACAACAGCTGGAAAGACATCTCATGCTCATTGATTAGAAGAACTAATATTATTAAAATGATCATACTTCTCCAAACCATCTATAGATTCAATGTAATCCTTATCAAAATACCAGTTGCATTTTTCATAGAAATGAAAAAAAAATTCTAAGTACCCAATCTTGAGCAAAAAGAACAAAGGTAGAGGCATCACATTACCTGACGTTCAAGTATACTACAAAGCTATAGTAATCAACTATTAAGGTATTGGTATCAAAACAGTCACATACTCAAATGGAACAGAATATAGAAATCATGAATAAATGAACATATTTACAGCTGATTTTCAACAAATGTGCCAGTATTGTACAATGAAGAAAGGATATCCTCTTTAGTAAGCAATGCTGGGAAACTGGATATCTGTATGCAGAAGACTGAAACTAGATCCCTATCTCTCATCATATCCAAAAATCAACTCAAGATGGATTGAAGACTCAAAAGTAGACCGAAAACTCTAAAACCTAAAACTATGGGAGAAAACATAGGAGAAACAATTCAGGACATTGGTCTGGGCAGAGATTTTATGGCTAAAACTTAAAAAGTACTTCAAAAGAATTCAAAAATAAAACTAGACAAATGAAACTATATTCAACTAAAAAACCTTCTGAAGAGCAAAGAAAACAATCAACAAAGTGAAGAGACAACTTGTAGAATAGGAGAAAAAATCTGCAAACTATTCATTCAACAGGGACTAACAAATAATATAAAAAGTATTCAAAAGGTCAACAGCAAAACAAAAATAAAAACAAAACACACATAATCTTCTTAAAAATGGGCAAAGGATGTAGACAGACACTTTTCTAAAGAAGATATACAAATAGTCAACAAGTATATTTAAAAATGCTAGACCTCAGTAATCATCAGAGAAATACAAATCAAAACTAAAGTGAGATATCATCTCAACCTTGTTAAAATGGCTATTACCAAAAAGGAAACAATAATAACATCCTGACAAGGATACTAAGAAAGGGGAACTCTTACGCACTGTTGGTAGAAATGCAAATCAGGATAGCCATCAGGAAAAACAGTATGAAGTTTTCTCAAAAAAGCTAAAAATAGAACTACCATACAGTCCAATAATCCCACCACTGGTTATTCAAAGGAAAGTAAGTCATAATACTAAAAGGATACTTGCTCCCCACCCCATGTTTATGGCAACAGTATTCACAATAGCTAAAACACAAAATCAAGCAAAGTGTCCACAGATGGATGAATGGATAAAGAAATTTTGACATGTTTACACAATGGAATATTATTCAGCCATAAAAAAGAATGAAATCTGACATTTGCAGAAGTATGGATGGAACTGGAGATCATTATGTTAAATGAAATATGCTGGGCTCCAAAAGGACAAATATTACATATTCTTACTGATGTGTTGGAGTTCACATGTTAATCTTGTGGAGGTAAAGAGTAGAATAATAGTTACCAGAGGCTGGAAAGGTTGAAGGTAGGGAGATGAAGAGAGGCTGCGTATTGGATACAGATATATAGTTATATTGGAAATAACTTCTAGTGTTCAGTAGCACAGTAGGATGACTAAAGTTAACAAGAATTTATTGTATATTATGAAATAGCTAGAAGGAAAGATATGAAATGATCCCAGCTCAAAGAAATGATAAATGTTTGAGGTGATGGAGACTCTAAGTACTGTCCTTTGATCATTATATATTGTGCACAGATATCAAAATACCATATGTATCCCATAAATATGTGGAATTTTTCTGTATCAATTAAAAAACTGGTTAAACTTGGAAATCTATATGCATCAAAGATAAAGGGAAAGTTCTTCAAATTTAAATTTATATGATTAATAAAGACAAATGCAAAAGAAAATAGGCACAAATTCAGAGAGACATGTTGGGAGCTGGCCATGGAGGCCCACTGAGCATTAGGGGTCAGGAAGGGCCGTTGACCCCTAGACCACTAGGATGTTTTCGGGAGCTGTTGATCCCATTCCCTCCCTCCTTTTCCACTTGGCATTGCAACCAGAAAAGTCTCCTGCTGGCTCTAAAAAAGGACTCTGAAATCGGAATGAAAACAGCTAAATTTGGGAGTCTATTGTTCCCATTTTCCACAGTTTATGGTTTTTCCTTTTAAACAATTTAAGTTCAACTTGAGTCACATCAAGGAGCCTTAATGCAGGTCACATGTTCTCTTGATGTGATTTTAGAAATTTATAGAAATAGGCTTTAGGAAATAGTTTACATAGATTGAAGAAAATTTAGGTAACCATTTTATTGTAGAAGTCTGGTTAGTTTAGTTTCATTTAGGGGGTCCAGTGAAGTTTGAATTAGGCCAGCTAGTGTTAGGAGAGTGTAACCATAGCAGCAGTTGTTTTAATAGAAACTAGTTTGAATTAGTACAGAATAGTAGAAGTTAAAAATTCATTATGGTGGTCTTGGATTTAGACATTGAATGATGTTATTTCAAGATGATGTAGTTGTAATACAATTAAGGGCACATAAGAAACTGGTTTGGAGAACATTAATTAAGCATAAGTAACAAAAAGACAGTTTGTGGTTGTTCTTCCTCATGTTTGAAAATACATCTGCTTGAGAGTATGGGGTGTCCTGTGTGCACCTGGACCTGCTCATGTGAAAGGCACATGCTACCTTTTGTGTCCTGTGATGATGCAGGACACAAAGATTGCAGAGATTGGGGATAAAAACCCTTGGATAACACTCAATAAACTACTTCTGCTCAACCTTGAACAAGAGTCCACTTTCTTTCTCCCCCCTAGTCACCAACGCCATCCCACCTCCCGGAACCCTCGACCTTGCAGGAGCTGGACTCCTGCAGAGACACATAATGATAAAACAGTTATAACTAACCAAGATCATAAATATGGAAATACATCTTCAAATCAATTAGAGAAGAGAATTAAAAAATAAGTAGCTATGCTGAAAGACAGGAAAGAAAAAAACTAGTATGTGCTCTATCAATATTTGTTTAATTATGGTGAATTATTAAATTGAGAGGTTTATACAGTGAGCAGCAAACAGGCCTGAGTTAAATGAGTTCTTCACCACTGCCTTATAGGAGAACATATTCATTCTAGTGATCAATGTGTGGTCATCATGGTGAAAGGATGGGCACTTAGGAGAATGAGTTAACCATGTAGAAATTTAATAGAAAAGGAGAAAGACCTGTCTATATATAAAATTATGAAAATAGGAAAATCTGCATTAAAATCCAGAAGACATGCTTTAAATATTTCAAAGGCTTTTCTAAAAGATGAACATAATTTGGAAAAAGCAAAATATTTGTGTTTTTAAAGAGATAAAATAATCAGACTTGACTACTTGGTTATCTGTGAAGATACCAGAAGTAATTAATCAAATTTTAATCACCTGGAAAAGTATGGGTACTATGAAACACCAACATGGTTTTCTGAATAGCAAATCATGCCAGACACATTAAATTATGTTCTGTGATAGCATTACAGGCCACAGAGAAAAGGAAAAATGACAGAGACAATCCATCTTGTTTTCAGAGGGTCTTGGAATCTGCTCTTTGTCACATTTTCATTGACAAACTTGGGGAAATATGACCTTAGCCACATTATATTTAGGTGGATGGATGCACAGCATGCATGAATGTTCAACCAAAGGAAAATGGAAGTTTAAATTTCAAGTTGCACTAATATTTTGATGTAGCTCCCAAAATTAGTTCTTAGGATCATCTAGTAAATTACTATCAGATTATTTGCATTAAGTAATATAGGTGTGCTCCTCAATTACCTAGGTAATTATAAGTCAATTTAATTGGTATAAAGAGGAGATAAAAGTTGAATAATATACACAAAACAAAACAGATACCTGAAAAATATTTTTCTTATTAGACTATTAACCAACCATGTGATGCACCTGTGAAAATTTCCAGTACTCCACAGGAAATTATTTAAAAGGTGTATGATATGCAAGAACTTGAAAAAATATTTTTTGTAGTTTATCATTATTAAAATACTTCTGATTTTAGTTACTAACATCATACTTTTAACTGAATTCAGAGATCACATTTGGTCTTTCTTATGTTTTTTGGATGTTCTGAAAAATACAGATGGTATTCTCCTCAAAAGTGTTTCAAGAATATAATACAATGAAGATGGGGCCCATAGGGAAATACTTTAAAAATGTGGAGTGTTATTTAGCCTGTGGTTAACAGATATTTACAAGAATACACTACACAAGAACCACTATACTAGGCTATCACATACATCATCTCACATAATCTTTACAGAACCTATGTGCAGTAAAAGAGGAAAGAGAACTGAAGAAAACAGTCTGGTTGGGAGACATTGCCAAGGTTTTATCAGAGTCAGAATTCAAATTTGATTTCTTTTTTTCTTTTTTCTTTTTTTTTTTGAGTTGAAGTCTCACTCTGTACCCCAGACTGGAGTGCAGTGGCACGCTCCAGGCCACCACAGCCTCGACCTACTGGGCTCTAGCGATCCTTCCACCTCAGCCTTCCAAGTAACTGGAACTATAGTCATGCACTACCACATCTGGCTAATTTTTGATTTACTGTAGAGATGAGATCTCACCAAGTTTTCTGGGTGGGTCTTGAACACGCGGACTCAGGCAATCCACACACCTCGGCCTCCCAAAGTGTGGGATTACAGGCTGAGCCACTAAGTCTGGCTCAAATTTGATTTCTATTGACTTAAGATGTCCTTAACTGAAAGACTAACTTGTGTCTTTATCTCTTAAGTATATTGTGTGGCATCACTATACAAAAACAATTTTTAAATGTACAAATGTATATTTTAGGGGATACTATAGAACTTTCCAATAATTTCTTTCAACATTCACTTGAATGGTCATGCAGGGTCTATATTTTCCTTGTGTAAATGTAGAAAAAATTTTCTAATGTGTCCTTTTACTTTACACTGAGAAAATTACAAAGAACCTCTTGACTATGATGGAACCTACATTCTGTAATGAGAACTATCAATTTTTTAAATAACCAAAGCAAATTAATTACAGTGAAAATGACTTATAGTGGGAGCTGAGAATATCTGGGGTTTTATTTGATGAGATTTTTCTACTTATTTTCTTCTGAATATCCCATATTTTTTTCCAAAATTCCATGAAATTTCTTTTGAAATGCATGCTTTTTATTTCAGAGTCCTTAGTATTTTTTTGGTAATTTAAAAATGGCTTTTACATTTTTATATCATGTAATGATAAATGCTCATAATAAAAATCAAATAAACAAAGGAATAAGGAAGAAAGTGAAAATCATTTACAACCTGAGTACTGCTAACTTTTGGAATATAGTTTACCAGCAAATAGATCAGTAGATGAATAGAACTGATTGTAATAAACCCTAATACATATGAGACTACAAAATAGAAATGATGCACTATATGAAGGTGACCTGAAAAATGGAATTTATTTATAAAAAATTGTGTATTTTTTCTTACATGTTTACACTTTAGACACTTTCAAAGTCCTCTCCATTTGATGCAATACACCTATCAATATGCTTTTTCCACTGCTCAAAAGTTTTAGAACTCATCAATTTTGATGCCTTTGAGTGCTTCTGCTGTTTTGTTGTTTCACCTCTTCCACATGGGCAAAGTGTTTCACTTTGAGTACTTTTTTGATCTGGAGAAATAAAAGTTGCTTGGGGCAAGATTGGGTGACTAAGAGGGTGGGGCATGGAAGTCAAGTTGTTTTTGGTCAAAAACTGCTGAACACTCAATGTGGTGTGGGCAGGTGTTCTCATAAATCACCCATCATGAAATGGGCAAACCCACTGAAAGAATCTCAAAAAAAAGAAAAGAAATTCACTGAAGATGAATGCAGCCTCTCATAACAATGCTAGCTGTTACACTGGTGCCAGTGGGTTCCTATACACTTACCTAGTGGAGGAAACCTATTCTACAAGGAGCCCATCCTCCAAAAAATAATTTTTTTTAGGGGGGGTCTCCCCTCATATGTCAAGTTATACCCTGATTTTTCACTTAAATATGTGTCATGGCTGTTTATATCAATCTTTTAAAGGTTGTATAATAGTCCATTGTAGATCAACTCTAATATATACTTACACAACTCCATATAACTATGTATTGAACATGCTAATACTTTCCTATTTATAAGCAGTGCTATAATCAGCATGGTTATACATATACCTTTGCAGACTGTTTCAGATTATTTTTCCATACATTCTTAGAAGAAATATCACTTTAGTGGATATGCATAAGTATTTTGTTACACACCCTAAGGGGAATGGTCATCTAGTAATTTCAAAAATATTTGCCAGGCATATCTCGGGGTGATAGCATAATGGCTGTGAATAAGATAATCAGTTTCCTTGCTCTTATTGAGCGTACATTTAGTTGGCAGAAACAGACCATGAACAAATAAACAAAATGTCAGAGTGTTAAGGCTGAAGAAAATAAAACAGGGTGACATGATAGTGGGTGGTCAGGGGATAGCCAGATTAGAGGCTCTAGGAAGGCTTCTCTGAGGAGAGGAATTGTTATCTGGTAGTGAAATACCAGGAGTAAACCAGGGATGAGAAATTTGGGGAAATACACAGGTGGAATCATCTGAAAATTTACTGCCACTATATTGGAAATGAGTCTAAGAGATCAAAAAATAGCCTATGAAGTGAATGCGAGAGTGACCCAAGGGAGGTGGAAAGACTAGATTATGTAGTCTTATGTTGTCATCATATGATCCTCGATGTCCTGAATGTCATCAAATGTTCTTCCTTTCAATATTTCCTTCATCTTCAGGTTAAAAAATAAGTCATTGGGGGCCAGATCAAATGAGGGAGAGTGTTCCAATATAGTTATTTGCACAGTGATGCCAACGTACGTGCACAGTGGCAAGTTTGCAAACTTAATGGTCAGACCTCAACAAATAACAATGACAGCTCTGATGGCCATTCCAGAAAAAGAGTTCCAAAATTGCTTTGACAGGTGGACTAGTTGATGGTGTCGGTGCATAGCTTCCCAAGGAGAGTACTTCGAAGGTGCTGCAGTGATATTCAGTAATGAGGTATGTAGCACTTTTTCTAGAATGGTTCATAAACTAATTGTCAGACCTCGTATGTATAAAACTATACACATCATAAGTATATAGCATAATGAATTATTCACAAAGTGAACACATATCAGGAAAGAAAACATTACATCATTCTCAAATCTTCTTTTATGCCCTCCTCTGTTCTTGCTTCCCACCAATGATATCTAGTCTCCTGATTCCTAACAGCATGGATTAATTTTGCTTATATAAGCAATTTTGTTTATATAGACAGAAACTGCACAGTATGAATTTCTATGTCTGAGTTTTGTTTAAAATTTTGTGTGATTCATCCATATGTAAACATCAACCTGAAGGGAGAAATGTAGATAAACAAAAGTAAAGAGCTACCACAACTGAGCACTAAAGTGCTCCAGCATTTGGAAGTTGAGCAGAGTTATATAGTGTCCAGTGAGGCTGGAGAAAAACTAGAAGGCTGTGATGTTATGGACAAAGAAAATAATACTTTAGGAAGGGGAGACGTCAAAAGTGATCACATATTGTTGAGCTATGGAGCAAGATGAAGCCAGATATACACTACTGGGGTTGACAACAGGAAGTCATTGACACATACTTAAAAGAAGATAATGGGAAGTGATAAAGACTGCAAATGTAGATAACTCATTCCAAAATTTGTAA
Source organism: Carlito syrichta (assembly GCF_000164805.1). Taxonomy (NCBI): domain Eukaryota; kingdom Metazoa; phylum Chordata; class Mammalia; order Primates; family Tarsiidae; genus Carlito; species Carlito syrichta. Next base: position 29,092 of record NW_007231389.1, on the reverse strand, counting down.
CAAAAAATGAAGAGCTCTAGGAAACATGGAATCAAAAGAGCATATTTGTCTAATGTATGATGATGAAAAAAATCCAGTGTAGCAGGAAAATGAGGACACAAGGATGGGAAAATTTTATGAATGATGACTATGAAAAGGTCAAAAAGTATGGAATCCAGAGCACAAGTAAAGAGTCATATCTAAATTCTTCAGTTTTAACAGGAAGAAAGACAGCAACTATAAAGTAGATATAGGTATTTTGATGGATTAGGTGATAGATAAATGAGAGCTCTCATCCACAAATGCCTCTTCTCCTACCTACACCCCTATTCTCATGGTGTATAGTCAGTCTTATTGATCTTTTAAAAACAGAGTTGAAAATTCATACCCCTGTTTAATTTGTATGTATACAATATTTTGAGAGGTGAGAACATTTGCCAATGTTTATTGGTTAATAAATCTGGATATTTAAACTTTCCTAATTAATCTATATTTGTTGATTGTTAAGGGGAAAAAAAAGCAACAAATTGACTGGATACTGCATTCTTGGGTGCCTGGATTCAACCTCTAAAATTAAGTAAATATTTTTCAACTGTTTCCTGTCATAAAATATTGTGGATGTTAAGTCTGAAGTGTGTATAATATTTTCCCTTTGTAGGTACCATGTTTCTTTGAATGCATGCTTTATGGAACTACTACTTTACCCTTGAAATTTAGAACTTGTTGAAGAATCATCAAAGAAAAGCCCAAGACCACCCAGTTTTTCATATGGGTGACTCCTTGCCATGGTCTCACACCGGCATACTGTGCTGTTGGTGCTCAGTCCTAACAATCACTTCAGATAGACTGCCTCCAGATAACTATGGGAGACACCTCCAATTCTCACATATCCAGGTAAGAAAGATCCCTTACAAATTAGCAGGTACTACTCTTAAAAACAGGATTTCAAGCCTGAAAGAGGATTCCATGAGTCCTTACCTCAGCCCATATGCTTTCAATATAGGATTATATTTGGAGAGGGCATATAATAATTCCTCTCTTTGCTCATTGCCATTTCCAAGCTCATTTTGGAATATCAGTTTCCAGTTATTAGCACTCGGTTCCTTTCTTCATTTATTTTTCCAAATCTGTGTAGTGTTTGGCCAAAATTCTCCTATTTATGTAATCCATTCATCAGCAGCCCATCTTGTCAGCACGGATTATTATAATGCAAGAGGGACCCCCCGAAAACAGAAATTTATTTTAAAAAGTGTATTTATTTGTACATGTTTAAATTTAAGTCATCTTTAAAGTATTCTCCATTTGATGCAATACACCTATTGAGGTGCCTTTTTTCCACAGTTCAAAATAGTTTTTGAACTCGTCAATTTTGATTCCTTTTAGTGTTTCTTCAGTTTTTTGTATCACCTCTTCCACATGGACAAATACTTTCCCTTTGAGGACTTTTTTTCTTTCAGGAAAACCAAAAAAAGTCACTTGGGGAGAGATTAGATGAATAGGAAGGGTGGGGCATGGGGGTCATACTCTTTTAGGTCAAAAACTGCTAAATAGTACAGTATGGGGTAGTACATTGTTATGGAAGAAGAACCAGTCACTTCTTTGCCACAGCTCAGCACATTTCTTGAGAATGCAGCCTCTCACAGCAATGTTAGCTGGTACACTCGTGCCAATGAGTTCCTGGAACACTTACCTAATGGGGGAAGCCTGTATGATAAGGAGCCCACCCTCTAAAAGATAATTCCGGTTTTGGGGGGTCCTCTTGTATTATCTACAATATTCTTTTCTTATTTCCTTTAAAATTTCTTTTGGTTTAATCTAATCAACTACTGTTATGTTTGTGGTGGAGAAGAGGGCATCTAACCCTGGTTATGCTACCATGTTTCCCAGAATATCAAGCTCAGTATCTCTGTCATCAATTTTCCACAGAAAGCTTTGTTTTCCTCTGTATTCTCTGCTAAATGTTGACTTATGCTCAGAGATACTGTTTATTATCTTTCACTCTCTTTCTTTTGACATGTATACTCTGATTCTTCATCTTGGTGTCTGTTGATACCTCCATGAGATCAAGATCATTTGCTCTGGCAAATAAGATGTTCTGTGGTCTGAGATAATGGAAGGGGATTTTTACAGTTCCTCTAGTTAGAAAGATATTTTTCTGCTTGGATTTCTAATCAGTGATCAGAAACGCAAATGGTTTACCACTTGCTATGAAATTCTGTAAAACTTCTTTCTCAAAAAAATATTTTGTAACTAGGCATTACTTAATCATACTCATGCCCAATATCACATAGGTGATAGTAATAGGTGAAATACTTCTGCATTTAAAAAGATACAATGATATACCATATGTGGATAATGGATACAACATGGTAGAGAAAAATAATGTAAAAGAAGCAGAATAACAGAAATGCCAGGGGCTTGAATACCAGGGGCCTGAATTTGCATCCTAGTTATGGTACCCACTTACAAGTAGAGTGACCTAAAGGCAAAACAAAGTGCCCATTATAGGCCAAAGAGTATTCTCCTTCACCCCGAATGCATATACTGAAGTCCTAATCCAAGTAGTTCACAATGTGATCCTATTTGGAGATAGGGTTTTTATACAGGTAATTTAGCTAAAATCAGATGATTAGGATGGGCCTAATTCAATATGACTAATATTTTTATAAGAAGAGGAGATTTGAACAGAAGTACAGAGGGAGGACTTTGTGAAAACACAGGGAAAAGATGGCCATCTGTAAGCAAAGGAAAGACCTGGAACAGATCCCTCCTTCAAAGGCTTCAGAAAGAAGTCTGAGATCAAGTTATCAATTGACACCTTCAACTTTTACCCTCCAGAACTGTGAGATAATAATATGTTGTGTAAGCCACCTAATCTGTGGTACTTTATGTCAGCACTAGCAAGTTAATGCAGCACCTTAGTTTTCTGAGAAAAAAGGGGCCTATTCCCAGTTGTTTAATTGAGGTTTTTATTAATAAAAACAGAAACAATAATGGTAATAATATCTATAATTGAGCAAACATTTATGATATGGATGGTGCATCTCAATGCTTTACACATGTTGTAAATGTCTAGCATGGTGACTGTAACATTGGTCAGTAATCATTTTTAACCTCTTATTTACTGCAATAGAGAGATGCTGAAAAGAAAATTTGCTGCAATGAAGAAGCAGAGAAGCAAAAATGTAGGGAGTAAAAAATAGAGATAGCTATAAAAGGTAGGGGAAACTAACACATTGTAGGAGAGAGGGAAACATGTTAAAGGCTCCCTACAGCAAAGAGCAACAATCAGACATGAAAGTAATAAGAGAACAGTCAGTAACTAGTGCCCAGGAGAAATAAGAGGAGAACACAGCTTTACTGTGAAGTACCGTGTATGCTTATTTGGCCAGAATTGTCACAAGGTGTCTAAGGTTTTCTTTACATGTGATCTTATAGTTGTCATTGTCACTGTGTTATAACTGTTTTAACAATATTAATAGTAAAGGTTATCATGAAGTCATACATAGCATTATGTTGACTTTTTTATTTCCTTTTTAGCTTTCTGAGTTAGTGACACATTATTGCAGCAAAACATATGTAGGGTCAACTCATGCTTAATAGTTATTAGAAACCATGATAACAAAATTCATTACACTACAGTTCAGTTTTGACAGTAAAATTTCTGCAACATTATCACAAATCCTCATGTATTTGTGCAATGATCTTTACTTTAGTTTCATATCAGAATCAAAAGATTGCTGTAGCATGCTTGATACAAAAAGTCAAACAAGTCAAATTATGTTCTGCTTTTACAGATAACATTTTTGCTCTTTTTCTGTGTATATCATACAGGCAGTAGCTTTGTTTGATATACGTTTTCCAATAACTTAACGAGTATAGGGCATATGTCTTTCTTTAAAGTGATGATTTTTCCTTGAAAGACCAAACAATTCTGATAGACAGCACTAAGGGATTTTAGAAAAGGATTTTATATCTGACATAGCCTCACAAAATTCTAAACATTATATTATTCACCATATTACTACCTTTATTTTTCTCAGATAACATATTGGCTGCGTGTGTATGTTGTTTTCTTTTTTAATCAGTGATTTACTATGATGAACTAATAGCAGATTTTTTAAAAAGAACATTTGTAACATTCAGGATTATTAGATTGAAAAACTGTGTTACCCTTTAGCTGACAAAAGGGAAAAAATTTTTAATGCCTATCTCTTCATAGCATTGTTCCAGAGTCACTTATTAACAAACTCCTATAGGGTCAGACTGTACAGGTAAACTGCTTATATATATATTTTGAGGTAAAGTCAGTTTACTCTAGATCTATTTCAAGAAAGTGAAAAGATATACAGAACTTGTGAACTAGTGCCTAGTGAATAAATTAAGAAACTGGCAAAAATCAAGTAACTTATTCTTTAATAGGAAAATCAGGCATATAGAAGTATACACCGAACATGGATAATTAGAGCACATTATACAAAATATGTTCTCTGGAAATTTGGATATAGGCAAAATTCTATGTAGTTAAGAATAAGTGAAGTGATTGCGGTGCTCGTTGTATTTAGAGCTGCTTCTCATATAAGAATCCTTTTAAGATACAAATAATCATCCCTAAGTTATTTGATAGCTACACCTATATTGAATGTTCTTCAATTTGGACACATATGTTAACATACTAATACGATAATTAAGCTAACTATAAATTTGTTCTCAAGGCCACAAGAGAAGGTAACAATGGCTAAAACTTTTAATAATTTCATTATTTATAAGTTTACTTTTGATAAAAATTGTTTCTATTGATCTAATCTGCTGTCTTTAAGTCACTATTGGTCAACAGAAAGTGATAATTTTACAATGTATTTGGATTTCACATGATCTTTCTTAACACAAGGTAATCAAAATCATTCCTATAAAGATTTTATTGCCATGGTACAAGTTTTTTTTTTTTTTTAACTTTTAAAAAATTTTTATTGTAAAGATGTGGGGTACAATTCAGGGTTAGGTATACAAACATTGATCATGCAGGTACCCCTGTTAATGAAGCATGCCCCTCCCTCCCCTAGCAGTTTCCCTCAACTGCCAATTCACCCCCCCAACAATTTCCCATTACTGCCAATCACTTTCTTATAGCATTATAATTGATCAAGATCATCTTATGAGTGACAACATATGGAACTCTGTTCTTTGTTTCTGTGATAAATCACTGAGTATGACAGACTCCAAATCCATCCAGGTTGCTGCAAAGTCCATATATTTGTCATTCTTTATCATCCACTTGTTTTCTTTTCTTTTTTTTTATAATTGATATTTTTTATTTTGATATTGTGGGGTACAGTCAAGGGTTAGGTATAAAAATATGCTTCATTCAGGCCCCCTTGTTGATAATTGGTGGCTCCCCATCTCCAGACAGATGTTTACTTGATTAGTCTCATCTCTCCCCCCATAGTTTCCCAACACTGTCAGTCATTTTCTTATACTAGTGCATTCGATGATCAAGGTCCACTATATAAGTGAGAATATGTGGTACTCAGATCTTTGTTTCTGTGAGAGGTCACTTAGTATTATAGACTCTAGCTCTATCCACGTTGCTGCAAAATTCATGATTTTGTTCTTTTTTAAGGCTGCATGGTATTCCATTGTGTATATGTACCATATTTTTTAATCCAGTCCTCTTTTGATGGACAGCGTGGTTGGTTCCAGGTTCTTGCTATTGTAAACAATTCTGCAATAAACATTTACACGCAAGTATCTTTTTTATAGAGTGATTGAGTTCTTCAGGGTATATTCCCAGTAGGGGGATTGCAGGGTCATATGGGAAGTTGACGTTTAGAGCTTTTAGGAATCATCACACTGCTTTCCACAGAGGTTGCACTAGTTTACACTCCCACCAACAGTGTAGAAGTGTTCTGTTTTTGCCACACCCTCTCCAGCAGCTGTTATTTTTTGAGTTGTTGATGATTGCCATTCTGACTGGGGTTAGGTGGTATCTCAATGTGGTTTTGATTTGCATCTCCCCGATGATTAATAAGGTTGAGCATTTCTTCATGTATCTGTTGGCTGATCGGATGTATCCTTTGTGAAATGTCTGTGCATATCTTTTGCCCACTTTATAATGAGATTGTTTTTTTCTTTTCAGCACGTTTGAGTTCCTTGTAGATCTAAGATGTTAAGCCTTTGTCAGACCTGGAGTTGGCAAATACTTTTTCCCAGTCTGTAGGCTGTCTTCCTGCTCTCTTGATGGTTTCTTTGGCTTTGCAGAAGCTTGTCAGTTTAATGAGGTCCCACTTGTCTATCTTATCACTTAGTGCCTGTGGATTTCGAATTTTGTTCAGGAATTGAATGCCTGTTCCAATTTCCATGAGGGTATGTCCTTCCTTTTCTAAGGCTCTTATGATTGAGGTTTTATATTTAGGTTCCTGATCCATTTGGAGTTAATTTTTGTGTATGGGAATAGATAGGGTTCCTGTTTCAATCTTCTGCATGTGGTCAGTCAGTTTTCCCAGCACCATTCACTGAATTGGTTCTCCTCTCCCCAGTGGTAGGTGGTGGAGGCTTTGTCGAAGATGAGTTGGTTGAGAAATTGAGGTCTTGCCCCTGGAATCTCAATTCTATTCCACTGGTCTATATGCCTGTTCCTATACCAATACGAAGCTGTTTTGATGATTGTAGCTTTATAGTAAAGTTTGAAGTCTGGTAATGTGATACCACCTGCTTTGGTTTTTTTTGCTGAGATTATTCTGGCTATTCTTGGTCGTTTGTGTTTCCATATGAATTCCTGTGTTTTTTTCCAGGTCTGAGAAGAATGTTGCTGATAATTTGACAGGTATTGCATTGAATCTGTAGATTGCCTTAGGTAAGATGGACTTCTTCACAATGTTGATTCTTCCAATCCAT
>NW_007231389.1:21001-22199 GCF_000164805.1 Carlito syrichta | reverse complement strand
TCTGTAGATTGCCTTAGGTAAGATGGACTTCTTCACAATGTTGATTCTTCCAATCCATGAACATGGGATATTTTTCCATTTCATTGTGTCATCTTTAATTTCTTTGAGCAGAGTTTTGTAGTTTTCATTGTAAAGGTCTTTCACGTCTCTGGTTAGGAAGATACCAAGGTATTTCATTTTTTGTGGCTATTTTGAATGAAATTGTGCTTATTTGGGTTTCTGTTTGTTTATTATTGGTGTAAAGAAATGCAATTGTCTTTTGCACATTTATTTTATATCCTCAGACTTTGCCGAAGGCCATTATCAGTGTAAGGAGGTTTTTGACAGATTCTCTTGGGTTTTCCAGGTATACGATCATGTCATCTGCAAAGAGAGATTAACTGACTTCCTCTTTTCCTATTTGGATACCCCTGATTGCCTTCTCTTCTCTGATCGCTCTAGACAGGACTTCCAATACTATATTGAACAGGAGAGGTGAGAGTGGGCATCCTTGTCTTGTTCCAGTTTCCAGGGGAAATGGTTCTAATTTTTGTCCATTTAGGAGTATGCTGGCTGTGGGTTTATCGTACATGGCTTTTACTACTTTGAGGTATGTTCCCTGTATGCCTAGATGTTCAAGGGTTTTTATCAAGGGATGCTAGATTTTATCAAAAGCTTTTTCTGCATCTAATGATATAATCATGTGGTTTTTGTTTTGACATCTGTTGAGGTATTTACATTGTTTTGCGAATGTTGAACCAGCCTTGTGTCCCAGGGATGAATCCTACTTGGTCACAATGAATGATTTTTGAGATGTGTTGTTGAATCCGGTTTGCTAGGATCTTGTTGAGAATTTTAGCGTCTATGTTCATCAAAGATATTGGCCTGTAGTTCTCTTTCTTTGTTGGGTCTTTACCTGGCTTGGGTATCAGTGTGATGTTAGCTTCATAAAATGATTTGGGGAGGGTTGCATCTTTCTCAATCACCTGAAATAGCTTCAGTAGGATTGGAATCAGTTCCTCCTCAATGTCTTGTAGAATTCTACTGGAAAGCCATCTGGTCCGGGGCTTTTTCTTGTAGGAAGTTTTCTTATTACATAGCCAATTTCCTTGATTGCTATTTGTCTATTTAAGGTCTCAATTTCTTCTTGTTTCAACCTAGGCAGGTTGTGTGATGACAGAAAATCCTCCATTTCCTTGAGGTTTTCAAGCTTGTTTCC